>NC_141699.1:483322684-483620184 GCF_964263255.1 Lissotriton vulgaris
CTAGGTGTGGAAATTGTTTCAATGTTTACATCTAGTTTGAGTTTTTGCCGTTTAACTCTGTGACTTGATGAGGATTGCGTAACAAGAAGTAAACATTTACTTAACTAAAACAAATGGTGTTCATGCAAAATCTCATGACGCTGCAAGCAGGATTCGAACCTACGCGGGGAAACCCCATTGGATTTCAAGTCCACCGCCTTAACCACTCGGCCATCGCAGCTGCGTGAGTATGATGTCACAGTTGTCGTATACTAGCCATGCACTACTCACGTCAGGCCGAGACATAAAAAATAAAGTAACAGAAGGACGGGGCACGTACCAGCAGTGCACTGTTGTCCTCACTTATTTTGCATGCTTTCATACAATTAATAAAAATAGCAATACACATCACTCAAAGTGAGTGACAGGGCACCGATGAGCGGTAATCAATCACTGCACATTTCTATCCTCGTTTCCCTATATTACGGCGGTGGCAACGGGTCCTTAAGTGTACTCAGAAAGAGTCCAAAAGCTTAAACAAGACACGCTTCATAAAAAAAAGTACTCTTTTCATGACTTGTCTAGATCAGGTAGGACAGGTCCAGACTACGAACCCTTCCGAGCCACCTGCTCTCTAAAACACTTCCTGGGTGTGGAAATTGTCTCAATGTTTACATCTAGTTTGAGTTTTTGCAGTTTAACTCTGTGACTTGATGAGGATTGCGTAATGAGAAGTGAACATTAACTTAACTTAACCAAATAGTGTTCATGCAAAATCTCATGCCGCTGCAAGCAGGATTAGATCCTACGTGGGGAAACCCCATTGGATTTCAAGTCCAACGCCTTAACCACTCGGCCATCACAGCTGCGTGAGTATGATGTCACTGTTGTCGTATACGAGCCATGCGCTACTCATGTCAGGTCGAGACCTAAAAAATAAAGTAACGGAAGGACAGGGCACATACCAGCAGTGCCCTGTTGTCCTCACTTATTTCGCATACTTTCATACAATTAATAAAAATAGCAATACGCATCACTCAAAGTGAGTGACAGGGCACCGATGAGCGGTAATCAATCACTGCACATTTCTATCCTCGTTTCCCTATATTACGGCGGTGGCAACGGGCCCTTAAGTGTACTCAGAAAGAGTCCAAAAGCTTAAACAAGACACGCTTCATAAAAAAAAGTACTCTTTTCATGACTTGTCTAGATCAGGTAAGACAGGTCCAGACTACAAACCCTTCCGAGCCACCAGCTCTCTAAAACACTTCCTAGGTGTGGAAATTGTTTCAATGTTTACATCTAGTTTGAGTTTTTGCCGTTTAACTCTGTGACTTGATGAGGATTGCGTAACAAGAAGTAAACATTTACTTAACTAAAACAAATGGTGTTCATGCAAAATCTCATGACGCTGCAAGCAGGATTCGAGCCTACGCGGGGAAACCCCATTGGCTTTCAAGTCCAACGCCTTAACCACTCGGCCATCGCAGCTGCGTGAGTATGATGTCACAGTTGTCGTATACGAGCCATGCACTACTCACGTCAGGCCGAGACATAAAAAATAAAGTAACAGAAGGACGGGCACGTACCAGCAGTGCCCTGTTGTCCTCACTTATTTTGCATGCTTTCATACAATTAATAAAAATAGCAATACGCATCACTCAAAGTGAGTGACAGGGCACCGATGAGCGGTAATCAATCACTGCACATTTCTATCCTCGTTTCCCTATATTACGGCGGTGGCAATGGGCCCTTAAGTGTACTCAGAAAGAGTCCAAAAGCTTAAACAAGACACGCTTCATAAAAAAAAGTACTCTTTTCATGACTTGTCTAGATCAGGTAGGACAGGTCCAGTCTACGAACCCTTCCGAGGCACCTGCTCTCTAAAACACTTTCTGGGTGTGGAAATTGTCTCAATGTTTACATCTAGTATGAGTTTTTGCAGTTTAACTCTGTGACTTGATGAGGATTGCGTAACAAGAAGTAAACATTTACTTAACTAAACCAAATGGTGTTCATGCAAAATCTCATGACGCTGCAAGCAGGATTCGAACCTACGCGGGGAAACCCCATTGGATTTCAAGTCCAACGCCTTAACCACTCGGCCATCGCAGCTGCGAGAGTATGATGTCACAGTTGTCGTATACGAGCCATGCGCTACTCATGTCAGGTGGAGACCTAAAAAATAAAGTAACGGAAGGACAGGGCACATACCAGCAGTGCCCTGTTGTCCTCACTTATTTCGCATACTTTCATACAATTAATAAAAATAGCAATATGCATCACTCAAAATGAGTGACAGGGCACAGATGAGCGGTAATCAATCACTGCACATTTCTATCCTCGTTTCCCTATATTACGGCGGTGGCAACGGGCCCTTAAGTGTACTCAGAAAGAGTCTAAAAGCTTAAACAAGACACGCTTCATAAAAAAGTACTCTTTTCATGACTTGTCTAGATCAGGAAGGACAGGTCCAGACTACGAACCCTTCCGAGCCACCCGCTCTCTAAAACACTTCCTGGGTGTGGAAATTGTCTCAATGTTTACATCTAGTTTGAGTTTTTGCCGTTTAACTCTGTGACTTGATGAGGATTGCGTAACGAGAAGTGAACATTTACTTAACTAAACCAAATGGTGTTCATGCAAAATCTCATGACGCTGCAAGTAGGATTCGAACCTACGCGGGGAAACCCCATTGGATTTCAAGTCCAACACCTTAACCACTCAGCCATCGCAGCTGCATGAGGATGATGTCACTGTTGTCGTATATGGAAAGGGGCGACCACTCGGTCCCCCCGAACGTATGGCGGAGTACCACGATCCTCCCGGGAAGCCATCTTGGGCGGGAGGCGAGTCTCGGCTGGTATGCCCGAAGCGGCGTAGCCGGGGCGCGCCTTTTTCCCGCCCTAGAGTGGGTTGGCCTAGACACTGACGCGGCCGGCCACGCCCTTGGGGCAGGCAGGGGCGGGTTTACGCCCGCCCTGAAGACGGATAAAAGGAGCAGCAAGCCAAGAAAGCATCCTCTTGTTCCTGTGCTCTGAAGCTGCACCTCCTCGCTGCACGTGAGCTCGAGACGGAACGAAGAGCCATTTTTGAGCGTTATAATCGTTCTTGTTTGTCTTTCAGATACTCTGTTGGAGAATGCCGAAGAAGGCGGGAAAGCGCATGACTACCGACCAGATGCTGCGCGTTCTCATGAAAGAGGTGACCGACCTAAAGAGGCGAATGGATAAAGACGAGGAAGGGGGGCCGAAACGTCCTTTGGCGGGAGCAGCCCCGGGAGGGAAAAGCAAGAGGCCCAGGAGGGGAGCAGCTGGGGGAGACATCCCGGGTCCCAGTACCCCGCCCGAAGCACCCACTCCCGTGCCGGAAGAAGGGAATCCGATTCCCGTTGTGGTCACCCCCGTGTCCGGGGAAGATATGCCGCCCGAGCTGGCAGCACAATTAGCAGCGTGGTTGGGTAAAGGTAGCGAGGGCGCCACGGCTGTCGACGCGCAGGTGCTGATGAAGCAACTGCGTGAGACACGGGAAGCAGCGAAGGTGTCCACGCCGGCTGCAGCAGTAGAGAAGCCACAGGGGACGGGTTCAGTCGCAGAGACAGCGTCCGGTTCAGGTAAGCAGCCATTGCCGATTGCGAGGGATGAGTCAGCACCCTCTCGTAGGGAAAAGTTGGGTCAGCATGTCCCTTTAGCTATTAAAGAGAAGATATGGGCAGGGGAGTATGTAAACATCTTCTCGTTGCTTACTGATCATTACGAGATGGAGCATGTTAAGGGCCAGAAGGACCTCATGCATCCGAGTGTTTGGCGCGCAAAGATGGCCGCCTTTAAGGTAAATGAAAACATTGGCAATTGGGGCAAAGCGTGGGGGGTTTTTACATCGATCTTGGGGGAACGAAGGCCCGAATTGCTGCCCGAATTGACGATTTATCAGTCACGGATCATGGGGTACTCGGTATCACACGAGGGTAATCATTGGTTCTGCTATGATAATATTTTCAGAAAGGCTAAAGAACATGATAAAAACTTAACTTGGGATTGTTATGATTCTGTGTCATGGTCCAAAATGGAGGATACTGGTATGTTGAAATTGCCATTAGTAGGGAGTAACGTTGGCGAATCCTCCCGCCAGTATGCGGGGACGCCCTTTCGATCAGGTACGGGTACTGACAATCACTCGAGGCCTAACGGCAATACAGGTAAAAGGGGGGTTTGTTGGAACTTCAACAGGGGTAAATGTACTAGGCCCCAGGGGTCGTGCAAATTTAGACACGAATGTAGTGGGTGTGGGCAATCATCCCATCCTGAGTCCACGTGCAGAGCCAAAACGGGTGATAACGGGGGTAGAGGAGGCGCCAAACAGGTCTAACATAGTCCGAGGGGCGCCTTTACCTACCCCGATTGATACCTTGGCAATGATTCCCTGGCTCAGCGAATACCCGGATCGTGCTTCCGCTGGGGTGTTGCGGAACGGGTTTTCATATGGTTTCCGCATCCCAGTGGGGGACTTTCAAGGTGTAGAGAAATGTAAGAATCAGATATCGGTCTTGCAGCATACGACCGTGGTACAGGAAAAGATCCGGAAGGAGGTTACTCGAGGTCGAGTCGCCGGTCCGTTTAGTGTACCCCCGGTTGCTAACTTTGTTTGTTCTCCTTTAGGGGTGGTCCCCAAGAAGGACCCGGGTGAGTTTCGGCTGATACATAATTTATCAGCCCCACGTGGTCTTTCCGTAAACGAAGCGATAGACCCGGAAGTGTGTTCGGTGCGGTACGCATCCTTCGATGAGGCCGTAGCCATTTTGAATCGCCTGGGGCCCGGTGCGCTGATGGCAAAATCTGATATCGAGTCAGCGTTCCGGTTGCTCCCGGTACATCCGGACGATCAGCGTCTCCTAGGTTTCATGTTTCAGGGCCATTATTACATGGATAGGTGTATGCCGATGGGGTGCTCTATATCTTGTGCCTATTTCGAAAAATTCAGTAGTTTCCTACAATGGGTCTTCACAAAAAAGACGGGTTTTCAACACGTGATGCATTATCTCGATGATTTTTTGTTCCTGGGGGCAGCCGGGGATCCGGAATGTGGGCAGGCTTTGGCTGCATTTTGTGTCTTAATGAATCAGTTTGGCGTGCCATTGGCACCAGGTAAGACTGTGGGTCCTTCCACTTGCCTCGAGTTTCTGGGGATCGAGTTAGACTCCGGAGAAGGTTGTTTTCGTTTACCAGGCGACAAAGTGTCAAAGTTCAGGGCATCCCTGCAAATGTGTATAAGTGGATCTAAGGTTAAGCTGCATCAATTACAGCAGTTAGTGGGTCAGTTGAATTTTGCCCTGAGAGTTATACCAATGGCCCGCCCCTTTTCCCGTTCGATTGCTCAAGCCATGGTCGGCCTGAAGGAGGGCCATCATCGCACAAGGCTCTCGGCAGAGGTCCGCCAGGACATGCGCATTTGGTTGGCATTCCTGGCGGATTTCAATGGTCGAGTCGTCTGGAACAAACCGGCCGTGTCCTCTGAGGAGCTGGGGCTGTGGACAGATTCGGCAGGGAGCATAGGTTTTGGTGCCATTTTCGGCACGAGATGGTCTGCACAAAAGTGGCCGGCATGGTGGCATGACAGTGGACTGACAAGTAACATTGCTTTCCTGGAACTTTTCCCCATATTGGTGGCCCTGAGAACGTGGCCCGAAGGGTTCAGAGATCACTCTGTGGTATTCTGGTCTGACAATATGACCGTGGTCGAGTGTATCAATAGCCAGGCAGCACGATGCAAATGGATTTTGAGACTACTCAAGGAAATCGTTTTACTGTGTATGCAATTGAATGTGCTATTCAAAGCAAGACATGTCCCGGGGGTAATGAACCAGGCGGCTGATGCCCTGTCTCGTTTTCGTATGCAGGCTTTCTGGGGTTTTCTTCCCACAGCGGACCCGGAGCCGGCACCCTTTCCCGAAGCTCTCTGGTCTCTCGGTGCCCCGAACTTCGTAACCTCGTGGGAGAGAGTTTAGCACCCAGGACAAGGAAGGCATATGAAGGGGCGTTCCGGTCCTATTTAGCCTTTTTGGGGACTGCTAGAGGGGAGCTTTGGGGCCAGGAGGAATGGGTAGTGAACTTTCTGATGTCTTTACATCTGGCAGGGAAATCGGTGGCCACGGCCCAGAGGCATCGGGCTGCCATTTCCTTTGTTGCTAGGGCTCATGGGATCCAGGACCCGACAGCGTCTTTCGTTGTACAAAAAGCGCTACGTGGGTGGCAACGCCTTGAGGGTCGCAGAGTAGACGAGAGGCGCCCGATAGGTTTGGATAGGTTGGCCCAGTTATTATCCAGACTCCCTGCAACATGTTCATCTCAGTTTGAGACGGTGTTATTCCGAGCCGCTTTTACGCTGGCATTTCATGGGGCTATGCGGGTAAGCGAACTAGTGGCGAGGAACAAGCAGGATGTGACAGGAGGACTGTGCCAGGAGCACGTTCAGATCAGAGGGGAGACAATGACTGTCTCATTTGTCAGGTCCAAGACCGATCAAAGTGGGATGGGTGACTGCATAATCATACGCAGGATTCCCGGGTCCTCCATGTGCCCGGTAAAGTGTTTAGAGGATTATTTAGCACGAAGGGTGGCTTCATGGGGGGGGACCTTGTTGAGACACGCTGACGCCACCCCACTGACAAGGTTTCAGTTTCAGCGGGTGCTTGCGATGTCGATTACCGCTGCGGGCTTGAACCCGGGCGAGTTTGGGACCCATTCCTTTCGGATAGGGGCTGCTACAGAGGCTACAGCCAGGGGTCTGAATGTGGAACAAGTTAAACGGGTGGGGCGTTGGTCCTCCAATTGTTATAAAAGGTATGTGCGGTTGCACATGTTGTGAAGCTGTAATGATGTACACACGCTTCTTGTTTTTGTTTGGTTTTTCAGTTGCGCAAGCCTACGAGGCGGGGCGGACTATGCAGTCGACCCAACACCGGGCCAGCGGTCAGACATCACCGGCTGTGAAAAAGGAGGTGTGGGTCGTGGGCCACTCATACGTGAGGCGTGCCGCGGACGTATTCAAGGCAGGTGATATGATTCACGTGGCTGGGGAATACGGGTACAGTGTGTCCTTCTACGGAAGAGGCGGTCTCTGTATTGACCAGTTTCAATCATTTTTCGAGGGTTTGCTAGGGCGGACGAGGTCACCGCCGTCTGTAGTCATAGTACATCTTGGGGGCAATGATTTGGTCACCACTGGTAGACGACTTCTTCTTGAGGCGATGCTTTCCACTGTAAGTTGGTTAGCGAGGAGAGTTCCAGGGTGCACAATTGCGTGGTCCCATATGATCCCACGAAAAGTGTGGCGGGGGCCTTTTCTGTTTCTGCTTTGAATCATTCTGTTAGAAAGATTAATAACAAAGTGAGTAGGTTGTTCCGTTCCAAGACACTGCATTCTATTCCGCATGGGTGTATTAATGATGACAGTATGTATTTGGGGGATGGTGTGCATTTGTCTCGGGTGGGGAATGAGTTACTCATAGGAGACTTCTTAGCATGGCTAAAGACGTTATAACATGACCTTTAGGTAGGAGTTTTGTGGGGGGTCCGGATAGCCGGTCAACTATCCGGCCTGTGGCGGTAAGGTCATGATCGGTGAGCACTAATTGGAAGATCCCTATGAGTGGGCGTCACCCAGCATGGATGGGAGCGCTTGGGGGAGGTGGCCATTGGCCCCTCAACGGGGAGGCGGTCCCTTCTAAGGATGGGTCGCCGAAAGGAAAGGAAAGGCGGTCAAGGCCCCTTCCTGGGTAGGAGGGGTTACAGCCCCCTCCTGGGGAATTTCCCGGGGCCAGGACGTCTGCGACGGCAGATGTGGTAAGTTGTGTGGGGTTTGGGGGGGGTCTACGCTACCTTCTAGATACCTCACACGAGTCCTCGTACAACCTCTAAGTGGCGTCGAGTTTTATTGGGGCCCCCGTCAAGTCAAGGGAAATTGGTAGTTGCACTTGAGGTACGCCTCTGTGCGGTCGCCCTTCACAAGTGAGGGGGATATTTCAGGGTTAGGGATCTTGACACCGGTGACGACCTTGCCGTTGGCCCTTAAACGTTAGGATGTACAATTTCAAAATTTCAAGTAATGTTTTGTAGGATGTTAGTTCGGCTAGGAGAACCTTTGTATTAGAGAATATGTTAAGGTTAGCCAAACATCGCAATGTGGTAATGAAATTGTAAATATTATGAAACTGTTTATTTAATGTTTTAATTTTGTTTCATATTTTAATAAATACGGCCGGGAGGGCCACTCCCTCCCGTTTTCCAAAAACGTCATCACTGTTTCCAGTTTCCCATCCTTGGGGATTGTGTTGAGAGGGGGTGGCGGGTATCTCAGCCATATGGAAAGGGGCGACCACTCGGTCCCCCCGAACGTATGGCGGAGTACCACGATCCTCCCGGGAAGCCATCTTGGGCGGGAGACGAGTCTCGGCTGGTATGCCCGAAGCGGCGTAGCCGGGGCGCGCCTTTTTCCCGCCCTAGAGTGGGTTGGCCTAGACACTGACGCGGCCGGCCACGCCCTTGGGGCAGGCAGGGGCGGGTTTACGCCCGCCCTGAAGACGGATAAAAGGAGCAGCAAGCCAAGAAAGCATCCTCTTGTTCCTGTGCTCTGAAGCTGCACCTCCTCGCTGCACGTGAGCTCGAGACGGAACGAAGAGCCATTTTTGACCCACCCACCAGCCCCTGAGGACAGCATGTGGTTTTGAATAAAGTCTGATGGATAACTCTGATTTTGTTTACAGGTTGTGGTTTATTATCGTGATGACTTTTGAGTATGCAATAAAGAATGGTCAATTTGTGTTATGTTTTGCAAAAATAAAGTAATTCTGCTTTAGTGTTATCAGTGAGCATGCTTTTAATAAAATTGTGGTGCTACTGTCTTTTCATGATTTAGTCATTTAGTAATTTAGTTAGCATTGTCGTATATATTTTGGTCGGGCGGTAAGGTCATGATCGGTGAGCACTAATTGGAAGATCCCTATGAGTGGGCGTCACCCAGCACGGATGGGAGCGCTCGGGGGAGGTGGCCATTGGCCCCTCAACGGGGAGGCGGTCCCTTCTAAGGATGGGTCGCCGAAAGGAAAGGAAAGGAGGTCAAGGCCCCTTCCTGGGTAGGAGGGGTTACAGCCCCCTCCTGGGGAATTTCCCGGGGCCAGGACGTCTGCGACGGCAGATGTGGTAAGTTGTGTGGGGTTTGGGGGGGGGTCTACGCTACCTTCTAGATACCTCACACGAGTCCTCGTACGACCTCTAAGTGGAGTCGAGTTTTATTGGGGCCCCCGTCAAGTCAAGGGAAATTGGTAGTTGCACTTGAGGTACGCCTCTGTGCGGTCGCCCTTCACAAGTGAGGGGGATATTTCGGGGTTAGGGATCTTGACACCGGTGACGACATTGCCGTTGGCCCTTAAACGTTAGGATGTACAATTTCAAAATTTCAAGTAATGTTTTGTAGGATGTTAGTTCGGCTAGGAGAACCTTTGTATTAGAGAATATGTTAAGGTTAGCCAAACATCGCAATGTGGTAATGAAATTGTACATATTATGAAACTGTTTATTTAATGTTTTAATTTTGTTTCATATTTTAATAAATACGGCCGGGAGGGTCACTCCCTCCCGTTTTCCAAAAACTTCATCACTGTTTCCAGTTTCCCATCCTTGGGGATTGTGTTGAGAGGGGGTGGCGGGTATCTCAGCCATACGAGCCATGTGCTACTCATGTCAGGCCGAGACCTAAAAAATAAAGTGACGGAAGGACGGGGCACGTACCAGCAGTGCCCTGTTGTCCTCACTTATTTCGCATACTTTCATACAATTAATAAAAATAGCAATTCGCATCACTCAAAGTGAATGACAGGGCACAGATGAGCGGTAATCAATCACTGCACATTTCTATCCTCGTTTCCCTATATTACGGCGGTGGCAACGGGCACTTAATTGTACTCAGAAAGAGTCCAAAAGCCTAAACAAGACACGCTTCAAAAAAAAAAATTACTCTTTTCGTAACTTGTCTAGATCAGGTAGGATAGGTCCAGACTACAAACCCTTCTGAGCCACCTGCTCTCTAAAACACTTCCTAGGTGTGGAAATTGTTTCAATGTTTACATCTAGTTTGAGTTTTTGCCATTTAACTCTGTGACTTGATGAGGATTGCGTAACGAGAAGTGAACATTTCCTTAACTAAACCAAATGGTGTTCATGCAAAATCACACTATGCTGCAAGCAGGATTCGAACCTACGCAGGTAAACCCCATTTGATTTCAAGTCCAACGCCTTAACCACTCGGCCATCGCAGCTGCGTGAGTATGATGTCACAGTTGTCGTATACGAGCCATGCACTACTTACGTCAGGCCGAGACATAAAAAATAAAGTAACAGAAGGACGGGGCACGTACCAGCAGTGCCCTGTTGTCCTCACTTATTTTGCATGCTTTCATACAATTAATAAAAATAGCAATACGCATCACTCAAAGTGAGTGACAGGGCACTGATGAGCGGTAATCAATCACTGCACATTTCTATCCTCTTTTCCCTATATTACAGCGGTGGCAACGGGCCCTTAAGTGTACTCAGAAAGAGTCCAAAAGCTTAAACAAGACACGCTTCATAAAAAAAAAGTACTCTTTTCATGACTTGTCTAGATCAGGCAGGACAGGTCCAGACTACGAACCCTTCCGAGCCACCTGCTCTCTAAAACACTTCCTGAGTGTGGAAATTGTCTCAATGTTTACATCTAGTATGAGTTTTTGCAGTTTAACTCTGTGACTTGATGAGGATTGCGTAATGAGAAGTGAACATTTACTTAACTAAACCAAATTGTGTTCATGCAAAATCTTATGCCGCTGCAAGCAGGATTCAAACCTACGCGGAGAAACACCATTGGATTTCAAGTCCAACGCCTTAACCACTCGGCCATCGCAGCTGCGTGAGTATGATGTCACTGTTGTCGTATACGAGCCATGCGCTACTCATGTCAGGTCGAGACCTAAAAATTAAAGTAACAGCAGGACGGGGCACGTACCAGCAGTGCCCTGTATCCCCCACTTATTTTGAATGCTTTCATACAATTAATAAAAATAGCAACAAGCATCACTCAAAGTGAGTGACAGGGCACAGATGAGCGGTAATCAATCACTGCGCATTTCTACCCTCTTTTCCCTATATTACGGTGGTGGTAACGGGCCCTTAAGTGTACTAAGAAAGAGTCCGAAAGCCTAAACAAGACACGCTTCATAAAAAAAAAATTACTCTTTTCGTGACTTGTCCAGATCATGCAGGACAGGTCCAGACTACGAACCCTTCCGAGGCACCTGCTCTCTAAAATACTTCCTGGGTGTGGAAATTGTCTCAATGTTTATATCTAGTTTGAGTTTTTGCCGTTTAACTCTGTGACTTGATGAGGATTGCGTAACAAGAAGTGAACATTTACTTAACTAAACCAAATGGTGTTCATGCAAAATCTCATGACGCTGCAAGCAGGATTCGAACCTACGCTGGGAAACCCCATTGGATTTCAAGTCCAACACCTTAACCACTCGGCCATCGCAGCTGCGTGAGTAAGATGCCACAGTTGTCGTATACGAGCCATGCACTACTCACGTCAGGCCGAGACATAAAAAATAAAGTAACAGAAGGACGGGGCACGTACCAGCAGTGCCCTGTTGTCCTCACTTATTTTGCATGCTTTCATACAATTAATAAAAATAGCAATGCGCATCACTCAAAGTGAGTGACAGGGCACCGATGAGCGGTAATCAATCACTGCACATTTCTATCCTCGTTTCCCTATATTACGGCGGTGGCAACGGGCCCTTCAGTGTACTCAGAAAGAGTCCAAAAGCTTAAACAAGACACGCTTCATAAAAAAAGTACTCTTTTCATGACTTGTCTAGATCAGGCAGGACAGGTCCAGACTACGAACCCTTCCGAGCCACCTGCTCTCTAAAACACTTCCTGAGTGTGGAAATTGTCTCAATGTTTACATCTAGTTTGAGTTTTTGCAGTTTAACTCTGTGACTTGATGAGGATTGCGTAATGAGAAGTGAACATTTACTTAACTAAACCAAATGGTGTTCATGCAAAATCACACTACGCTGCAAGCAGGATTCGAACCTGCGCAGGGAAACCCCATTGGATTTCGAGTCCAAAGCATTAACCACTCGGCCCTCGCAGCTGCATGAGTATGATGTCACTATTGTCGTATACGAGCCATGCTCTGCTCATGTCAGGCGGAGACCAAAAAAATAAAGTAACGGAAGGACGGGGCACGCACCAGCAGTGCCCTGTTGTCCTCACTTATTTTGCATGCTTTCATACAATTAATAAAAATAGCAACATGCATCACTCAAAGTGAGTGAAAGGGCACAGATGAATGGTAATCAATCACTGCATGTTTCTACCCACTTTTCCCTATATTACGGCAGTGGTAACAGGCCCTTAAGTGTACTAAGAAAGAGTCCAAAAGCCTAAACAAGACATGCATCATAAAAACAAGCATTTGCAATGCAATAGGTCTCGCAGTGACGCACGTTTATGTTGTTGGCATTGTAAATTACAATGCCTTTTATTTATGTTTTTAAAAAGAAAACAAAAATAAAAGGCATTGTTATTTAGCAATGCCAAAAGCTCAAACTTTAATAATGCGAGACCTATTGCATTGCAAAGTTCTGTCTCTGTACATAAGTGCAGACACTGTAAGACTCAGATGGGGTGGTCTCTCCCAGTATTTACACAAATAATTTAAAATAGACTATTTTATTTGTTTAATAGCGCTACACCGTGATGTCATGTACTGTATGGCATGCGTCATGATGTTACTTGCAGTGTTTAACTTGGTCATCTCCCCCACTTCTTTTTATAGGACTTGTGCCCAGCTTGTACTAGATCGCCATCCCGAAGCAAATTTAGTTTGCCTTTGGAAAGCTTGTCGTGTCAAGTCACAAACAAAAACAGGTACGATGGTCACAGGATTTGTTTATGATCATGTGATATGTTTCATACTTTAAGAGGTTTGGGATTACACCTGCATACACACCAAGAGGTGATGTCAGTCCCAGCCGGAAACGGAAGGAGTCCATCATGACCAGAAATGACAGATGAGGAGTATGAACTAGTTGAGAGACCGCTCTCAACTCCGGAAGAGCCCCAAGTCTCTTGCCAGGGCCCCGAAATGCAGGCGCAAGGACCCCTAGCAGCGGAACCCTCAAGGCGAAGTATGCCACGGTACCATGTCAGCGGCTTCAGGACTATGTAAGAGACTGACTGAAGGAGGGATGGAACCAGTCTAAACGAGAACCTCCTGAGCGACCACCTCAAGAACTGAAGAAAAGCGGATGTTTGTGTGTGTTGAAGTCAACAAATGTTTGGTTTTCTGTTTATTTCAAGTTAAGGAGGAATGTAATATCAAGAGCAGAGGGGTGTTCACCCGATACCCCAAAAGAATTAGATATGCATGACCGTGGAAAGATAATAAAAGGGCGGGCCGCGGAACGGTAGGTAGGCCCTGCAATGGAAACCTAAAGATGATGTTTGCGTGTGTATTACTGGGCCCGGTACTTGTAGGCTTAGCTGCACCCTGTAGAATCACCGCTGACGTACCAACAAACCGCTTTCAATATTTTCACTCTTTCATCCACTTCTCTGTCCTAATGAACACATCCCGTTTCAATTCAGTCCCCCACATTGACTCTGGAATATTCCCCACAGCAGCCGTGGAAAGTAAAGTCTCCTTTGAAGGCCTGCTTGTGCACACGGTTTACGCTTCATTTACATTACATTTACATTTACATTCACCACCCAGCTGCATTCCTGTCCGAGAACTGGCAGATGAAACAAGCCTTTCCACGCTACACAGCCCACCGCCTCTCCGTCTTCGTACCGCAAGCAACTTGTATGTGGTCATTTGCAATGCGGACATCGGGAGGAGGGCGAGAACTGATGTCAACACATGACGACAACTGAGAAGACGGGAGGGAAAGCGAAAGCCAGAGCAGCACTTACTTTGATGGCCCGAGCCGCTCCCAAAGCAGGTCAGTCTCCTCCATCACGGGGCTCGGCAGCAGGGCGCGCCGGGATGGTTCACAGCGACCTGAGGCTTGGGGTCCCTTGCCCGGCGATAAAGTTCAGTGCCACGTGGGCTTAGGCTCCCCGGACCGAGTGAGGAGGCAAGGAGCGAGTGCTGCGTCTGGGGGGCTCTGTATACGAAGGCACAGGAGCAGGCTGTGCTGAGGAGGCAGCAGGCACGCTGAGCGCTGGCACGGGTGACACGCCTTAGCAGAGAGGTGAGCCTTGCTCGCAAAAGTGAAGGCGTGGGGGAGCTCGCAAAAGTGCCGAGATCGCAAGAGAAGAGAAGCTGCGGGTGCACATCGGCTGTCTGAAAGACGCCCTGAGCGCGCACATGGGCTGTCCGAGCGAGGAGCGAAGAAGCCCCTCCCGCCCGGCGTCGACGACACTTCCGTTGCCAGGCAACGGCCCCACCGGCACCAATCCCAGCGCGGCTCCTCGTCTGACGTCAGAGGAGCTGCGCTCGGGATTTGTGAGGCTACCGAAGTTCCCGGGCTGCGGCGGTGTTTACGGGAAGGCAAGTTTTCATTTCCATATAATGCCGCTGTGGGAGGCGGCGGTGATTTGAGACAGCGCACCTTCTAGCACAGTGCCTTCCCATGCATAAGGGGAGAGGAGCCCGGTAAGTGGAGTTGAGGGTGGGGGTGTACGCGCGTGTGTATGTTGGAGTGTGTTTGTGCGTGCGTCTGTTTAAGGGGGGTGCGTGTGTGTATGCAGCGTGTGTCTGTTTAAGGGGGTGTGTGTGTGTATGCAGTGTGTGTATGTGCGCATGCGTGCGGGAGCCTTTGTGTGAATGGGAATATCAGGCAGGGCGACGCGACGTGCGCGCTCACGAGCTACAATTGCCAGGAAGACAAGCTCGTCACAGTCTGCAGTCCACATTCCCCGGAAAGCGGCGACATAAGTTGTCGAGCCCTAGACAGCAAAGCTTCGCTTTGCTTTCGTCTAGGCTCGACCTAAAAAGTACTCTTTTCATGACTTGTCTAGATCAGGCAGGACAGGTCCAGACTACAAACCCTTCCGAGCCACCAGCTCTCTTAAACACTTCCTGGGTGTGGAAATTGTCTCAATGTTTACATCTAGTTTGAGTTTTTTCCATTTAACTCTGTGACTTGATGAGGATTGCGAACAAGAAGTGAACATTTCCTTAACTAAACCAAATGGTGTTCATGCAAAATCACACTACACTGCAAGCAGGATTCGAACCTGCGCAGGGAAACCCCATTGGATTTCGAGTCCAACGCCTTAACCACTCGGCCATCGCAGCTGCATGAGTATGATGTCACTGTTGTCGTATACGAGCCATACTCTGCTCATGTCAGGCCGAGACCAAAAAATAAAGTAACAGAAGGACAGGGCACGTACCAGCAGTGCCCTGTTGTCCTCACTTATTTTGCATGCTTTCATACAATTAATAAAAATAGCAACATGCATCACTCAAAGTGAGTGAAAGGGCACAGATGAGTGGTAATCAATCATTGCGCATTTCTACCCTCTTTTCCCTATATTACGGCGGTGGTAACGGGCCCTTAAGTGTACTAAGAAAGAGTCCAAAAGCCTAAACAAGACACGCTTCATAAAAAAAATAATTACTCTTTTCATGACTTGTCTAGATCATGCAGGACAGGTCCAGACTACGAACCCTTCCGAGGCACCTGCTCTCTAAAACACTTCCTGGGTGTGGAAATTGTCTCAATGTTTACATCTAGTTTGAGTTTTTGCCATTTAACTCTGTGACTTGATGAGGATTGCATAACAAGAAGTAAACATATACTTAACTAAACCAAATGGTGTTCATGCAAAATCTCATGACGCTGCAAGCAGGATTCGTACCTACGCGGGGAGACCCCATTGGATTTCAAGTCCAACGCCTTAACCACTCGGCCATCGCAGCTGCGTGAGTATGATGTCACAGTTGTCGTATACGAGCCATGCACTACTCACGTCAGGCCGAGACATAAAAAATAAAGTAACAGAAGGACGGGGCACGTACCAGCAGTGCCCTGTTGTCCTCACTTATTTTGCATGCTTTCATGCAATTAATAAAAATAGCAATACGCATCACTCAAAGTGAGTGACAGGGCACCGATGAGCGGTAATCAATCACTGCACATTTCTATCCTCGTTTCCCTATATTACGGCGGTGGCAACGGTCCCTTAAGTGTACTCAGAAAGAGTCCAAAAGCTTAAACAAGACACGCTTCATAAAAAAAAGTACTCTTTTCATGACTTGTCTAGATCAGGCAGGACAGGTCCAGACTACGAACCCTTCCGAGCCACCTGCTCTCTAAAACACTTCCTGGGTGTGGAAATTGTCTCAATGTTTACATCTAGTTTGAGTTTTTGCAGTTTAACTCTGTGACTTGATGAGGATTGCGTAATGAGAAGTGAACATTTACTTAACTTAACCAAATGGTGTTCATGCAAAATCATACTACGTTGCAAGCAGGACTCGAACCTACGTGGGGAAACCCCATAAGATTTCGAGTCCAACGCCTTAACCACTCGGCCATCGCAGCTGCATGAGTATGATGTCACTGTTGTCGTATACGAGCCATGCTCTGCTCATGTCAGGCGGAGACCAAAAAAATAAAGTAACGGAAGGACGGGGCACGTACCAGCAGTGCCCTGTTGTCCTCACTTATTTTGCATGCTTTCATACAATTAATAAAAATAGCAACATGCATCACTCAAAGTGAGTGAAAGGGCACAGATGAGTGGTAATCAATCACTGCATGTTTCTACCCACTTTTCCCTATCTTACGGCGGTGGTAACAGGCCCTTAAGTGTACTAAGAAAGAGTCCAAAAGCCTAAACAAGACATGCATCATAAAAAAAGCACTCTTTTCATGACTTGTCTAGATCAGGCAGGACAGGTCCAGACTACAAACCCTTCTGAGCCACCAGCTCTCTAAAACACTTCCTGGGTGTGGAAATTGTCTCAATGTTTACATCTAGTTTGAGTTTTTTCCATTTAACTCTGTAACTTGATGAGGATTGCGAACAAGAAGTGAACATTTCCTTAACTAAACCAAATGGTGTTCATGCAAAATCACACTACGCTGCAAGAAGGATTCGAACCTGCGCAGGGAAACCCCATTGGATTTCGAGTCCAACGCCTTAACCACTCGGCCATCGCAGCTGCATGAGTATGATGTCACTGTTGTCGTATACGAGCCATACTCTGCTCATGTCAGGCCGAGACCAAAAAATAAAGTAACAGAAGGACGGGGCACGTACCAGCAGTGCCCTGTTGTCCTCACTTATTTTGCATGCTTTCATACAATTAATAAAAATAGCAACATGCATCACTCAAAGTGAGTGAAAAGGCACAGATGAGTGGTAATCAATCATTGCGCATTTCTACCCTCTTTTCCCTATATTACGGCGGTGGTAACGGGCCCTTAAGTGTACTAAGAAAGAGTCCAAAGCCTAAACAAGACACGCTTCATAAAAAAATAATTACTCTTTTCATGACTTGTCTAGATCATGCAGGACAGGTCCAGACTACGAACCCTTCCGAGGCACCTGCTCTCTAAAACACTTCCTGGGTGTGGAAATTGTCTCAATGTTTACATCTAGTTTGAGTTTTTGCCGTTTAACTCTGTGACTTGATGAGGATTGCGTAACAAGAAGTAAACATTTACTTAACTAAACCAAATGGTGTTCATGCAAAATCTCATGACGCTGCAAGCAGGATTCGCACCTACGCGGGGAAACCCCATTGGATTTCAAGTCCACCGCCTTAACCACTCGGCCATCGCAGCTGCGTGAGTATGATGTCACAGTTGTCGTATACTAGCCATGCACTACTCACGTCAGGCCGAGACATAAAAAATAAAGTAACAGAAGGACGGGGCACGTACCAGCAGTGCCCTGTTGTCCTCACTTATTTTGCATGCTTTCATACAATTAATAAAATTAGCAATACGCATCACTCAAAGTGAGTGACAGGGCACCGATGAGCGGTAATCAATCACTGCACATTTCTATCCTCGTTTCCCTATATTACGGCGGTGGCAACGGGCCCTTAAGTGTACTCAGAAAGAGACCAAAAGCTTAAACAAGACACGCTTCATAAAAAAAAGTACTCTTTTCATGACTTGTCTAGATCAGGTAGGACAGGTCCAGACTACGAACCCTTCCGAGCCACCTGCTCTCTAAAACACTTCCTGGGTGTGGAAATTGTCTCAATGTTTACATCTAGTTTGAGTTTTTGCAGTTTAACTCTGTGACTTGATGAGGATTGCGTAATGAGAAGTGAACATTTACTTAACTTAACCAAATGGTGTTCATGCAAAATCTCATGCCGCTGCAAGCAGGATTCGAACCTACGTGGGGAAACCCCATTGGATTTCAAGTCCAACGCCTTAACCACTCGGCCATCGCAGCTGCGTGAGTATGAGGTCACTGTTGTCGTATACGAGCCATGCGCTACTCATGTCAGGTCGAGACCTAAAAAATAAAGTAACGGAAGGACGGGGCACATACCAGCAGTGCCCTATTGTCCTCACTTATTTCGAATACTTTCATACAATTAATAAAAATAGCAATATGCATCACTTAAAATGAGTGACAGGGCACAGATGAGCGGTAATCAATCACTGCACATTTCTACCCTCGTTTCCATATATTACGGCGGTGGCAACGGGCCCTTAAGTGTACTCAGAAAGAGTCCAAAAGCCTAAACAAGACACGCTTCATATAAAAAATTACTCATTTCGTAACTTGTCTAGATCAGGCAGGATAGGTCCAGACTACAAACCCTTCCGAGCCACCTGCTCTCTAAAACACTTCCTAGGTGTGGAAATTGTTTCAATGTTTACATCTAGTTTGAGTTTTTGCCATTTAACTCTGTGACTTGATGAGGATTGCGTAACGAGAAGTGAACATTTCCTTAACTAAACCAAATGGTGTTCATGCAAAATCTCATGACGCTACAAGCAGGATTCGAACCTACGCGGGGAAACCCCATTGGATTTCAAGTCCAACGCCTTAACCACTCGGCCATCGCAGCTGCGTGAGTATGATGTCACAGTTGTCGTATACGAGCCATGCACTACTCACGTCAGGCCTAGACATAAAAAATAAAGTAACAGAAGGACGGGGCACGTACCAGCAGTGCCCTGTTGTCCTCACTTATTTTGCATGCTTTGATACAATTAATAAAAATAGCAATACGCATCACTCAAAGTGAGTGACAGGGCACCGATGAGCGGTAATCAATCACTGCACATTTCTATCCTCGTTTCCCTATATTACGGCTTTGGCAACGGGCCCTTAAGTGTACTCAGAAAGAGTCCAAAAGCTTAAACAAGACACGCTTCATAAAAAAGTACTCTTTTCATGACTTGTCTAGATCAGGCAGGACAGGTCCAGGCTACGAACCCTTCCGAGCCACCTGCTCTCTAAAACACTTCCTGAGTGTGGAAATTGTCTCAATGTTTACATCTAGTATGAGGTTTTGCAGTTTAACTCTGTGACTTGATGAGGATTGCGTAATGAGAAGTGAACATTTACTTAACTAAACCAAATTGTGTTCATGCAAAATCTCATGCCGCTGCAAGCAGGATTCAAACCTACGCGGAGAAACCCCATTGGATTTCAAGTCCAACGCCTTAACCACTCGGCCATCGCAGCTGCGTGAGTATGATGTCACTGTTGTCGTATACGAGCCATGCGCTACGCATGTCAGGTCGAGACCTAAAAAATAAAGTAACGGAAGGACGGGGCACATACCAGCAGTGCCCGTTTGTCCTCACTTATTTCGCATACTTTCATACAATTAATAAAAATAGCAATATGCATCACTCAAAATGAGTGACAGGGCACAGATGAGCGGTAATCAATCACTGCACATTTCTACCCTCGTTTCTATATATTACGGCGGTGGCAACGGGCCCTTAAGTGTACTCAGAAAGAGTCCAAAAGCCTAAACAAGACACGCTTCATAAAAAAAATTACTCATTTCGTAACTTGTCTAGATCAGGCAGGATAGGTCCAGACTACAAACCCTTCCGAGCCACCTGCTCTCTAAAACACTTCCTAGGTGTGGAAATTGTTTTAATGTTTACATCTAGTTCGAGTTTTTGCCATTTAACTCTGTGACTTGATGAGGATTGCGTAACGAGAAGTGAACATTTCCTTAACTAAACCAAATGGTGTTCATGCAAAATCATACTACGCTGCAAGCAGGATTCGAACCTGCGCAGGGAAACCCCATAAGATTTTGAGTCCAACGCCCTAACCACTCGGCCATCGCAGCTGCATGAGTATGATGTCACTGTTGTCATATACGAGCCATGCTCTGCTCATGTCAGGCGGAGACCAAAAAAATAAAGTAACGGAAGGACGGGGCACGTACCAGCAGTGCCCTGTTGTCCTCACTTATTTTGCATGCTTTCATACAATTAATAAAAATAGCAACATGCATCACTCAAAGTGAGTGAAAGGGCACAGATGAGTGGTAATCAATCACTGCATGTTTCTACCCACTTTTCCCTATCTTACGGCGGTGGTAACAGGCCCTTAAGTGTACTAAGAAAGAGTCCAAAAGCCTAAACAAGACATGCATCATAAAAAAAAGCACTCTTTTCATGACTTGTCTAGATCAGGCAGGACAGGTCCAGACTACAAACCCTTCTGAGCCACCAGCTCTCTAAAACACTTCCTGGGTGTGGAAATTGTCTCAATGTTTACATCTAGTTTGAGTTTTTTCCATTTAACTCTGTAACTTGATGAGGATTGCGAACAAGAAGTGAACATTTCCTTAACTAAACCAAATGGTGTTCATGCAAAATCACACTACGCTGCAAGCAGGATTCGAACCTGCGCAGGGAAACCCCATTGGATTTCGAGTCCAACGCCTTAACCACTCGGCCATCGCAGCTGCATGAGTATGATGTCACTGTTGTCGTATACGAGCCATACTCTGCTCATGTCAGGCCGAGACCAAAAAATAAAGTAACAGAAGGACGGGGCACGTACCAGCAGTGCCCTGTTGTCCTCACTTATTTTGCATGCTTTCATACAATTAATAAAATAGCAACATGCATCACTCAAAGTGAGTGAAAAGGCACAGATGAGTGGTAATCAATCATTGCGCATTTCTACCCTCTTTTCCCTATATTACGGCGGTGGTAACGGGCCCTTAAGTGTACTAAGAAAGAGTCCAAAGCCTAAACAAGACACGCTTCATAAAAAAATAATTACTCTTTTCATGACTTGTCTAGATCATGCAGGACAGGTCAAGACTACGAACCCTTCCGAGGCACCTGCTCTCTAAAACACTTCCTGGGTGTGGAAATTGTCTCAATGTTTACATCTAGTTTGAGTTTTTGCCGTTTAACTCTGTGACTTGATGAGGATTGCGTAACAAGAAGTAAACATTTACTTAACTAAACCAAATGGTGTTCATGCAAAATCTCATGACGCTGCAAGCAGGATTCGAACCTACGCGGGGAAACCCCATTGGATTTCAAGTCCACCACCTTAACCACTCGGCCATCGCAGCTGCGTGAGTATGATGTCACAGTTGTCGTATACTAGCCATGCACTACTCACGTCAGGCCGAGACATAAAAAATAAAGTAACAGAAGGACGGGGCACGTACCAGCAGTGCCCTGTTGTCCTCACTTATTTTGCATGCTTTCATACAATTAATAAAAATAGCAATACGCATCACTCAAAGTGAGTGACAGGGCACCAATGAGCGGTAATCAATCACTGCACATTTCTATCCTCGTTTCCCTATATTACGGCGGTGGTAACGGGCCCTTAAGTGTACTCAGAAAGAGTCCAAAAGCTTAAACAAGACACGCTTCATAAAAAAAAGTACTCTTTTCATGACTTGTCTAGATCAGGTAAGACAGGTCCAGACTACAAACCCTTCCGAGCCACCAGCTCTCTAAAACACTTCCTAGGTGTGGAAATTGTTTCAATGTTTACATCTAGTTTGAGTTTTTGCCGTTTAACTCTGTGACTTGATGAGGATTGCGTAACAAGAAGTAAACATTTACTTAACTAAACCAAATGGTGTTCATGCAAAATCTCATGACGCTGCAAGCAGGATTCGAACCTACGCGGGGAAACCCCATTGGATTTCAAGTCTAACGCCTTAACCACTCGGCCATCGCAGCTGCGTGAGTATGATGTCACAGTTGTCGTATACGAGCCATGCACTACTCACGTCAGGCCGAGACATAAAAAATAAAGTAACAGAAGGACGGGGCACGTACCAGCAGTGCCCTGTTGTCCTCACTTATTTTGCATGCTTTCATACAATTAATAAAAATAGCAATATGCATCACTCAAAATGAGTGACAGGGCACAGATGAGCGGTAATCAATCACTGCACATTTCTACCCTCGTTTCCATATATTACGGCAGTGGCAACGGGCCCTTAAGTGTACTCAGAAAGAGTCCAAAAGCTTAAACAAGACACGCTTCATAAAAAAAATTACTCATTTCGTAACTTGTCTAGATCAGGCAGGATAGGTCCAGACTACAAACCCTTCCGAGCCACCTGCTCTCTAAAACACTTCCTAGGTGTGGAAATTGTTTCAATGTTTACATCTAGTTTGAGTTTTTGCCGTTTAACTCTGTGACTTGATGAGGATTGCGTAACAAGAAGTAAACATTTACTTAACTAAACCAAATGGTGTTCATGCAAAATCTCATGACGCTGCAAGCAGGATTCGAACCTACTCGGGGAGACCCCATTGGATTTCAAGTCCAACGCCTTAACCACTCGGCCATCGCAGCTGCGTGAGTATGATGTCACAGTTGTCGTATACGAGCCATGCACTACTCACGTCAGGCCGAGACATAAAAAATAAAGTAACAGAAGGACGGGGCACGTACCAGCAGTGCCCTGTTGTCCTCACTTATTTTGCATGCTTTCATGCAATTAATAAAAATAGCAATACGCATCACTCAAAGTGAGTGACAGGGCACCGATGAGCGGTAATCAATCACTGCACATTTCTATCCTTGTTTCCCTATATTACGGTGGTGGCAACGGTCCCTTAAGTGTACTCAGAAAGAGTCCAAAAGCTTAAACAAGACACACTTTATAAAAAAAAGTACTCTTTTCATGACTTGTCTAGATCAGGCAGGACAGGTCCAGACTACAAACCCTTCCGAGCCACCTGCTCTCTAAAACACTTCCTGGGTGTGGAAATTGTCTCAATGTTTACATCTAGTTTGAGTTTTTGCAGTTTAACTCTGTGACTTGATGAGGATTGCGTAATGAGAAGTGAACATTTACTTAACTTAACCAAATGGTGTTCATGCAAAATCTCATGCCGCTGCAAGCAGGATTCAAACCTACGTGGGGAAACCCCATTGGATTTCAAGTCCAACGCCTTAACCACTCGGCCATCGCAGCTGCGTGAGTATGATGTCACTGTTGTCGTATACGAGCCATGCGCTACTCATGTCAGGTCGAGACCTAAAAAATAAAGTAACGGAAGGACGGGGCACATACCAGCAGTGCCCTATTGTCCTCACTTATTTCACATACTTTCATACAATTAATAAAAATAGCAATATGCATCACTCAAAATGAGTGACAGGGCACAGATGAGCGGTAATCAATCACTGCACATTTCTACCCTCGTTTCCATATATTACGGCGGTGGCAACGGGCCCTTAAGTGTACTCAGAAAGAGTCCAAAAGCCTAAACAAGACACGCTTCATAAAAAAAATTACTCATTTCGTAACTTGTCTAGATCAGGCAGGATAGGTCCAGACTACAAACCCTTCCGAGCCACCTGCTCTCTAAAACACTTCCTAGGTGTGGAAATTGTTTCAATGTTTACATCTAGTTTGAGTTTTTGCCATTTAACTCTGTGACTTGATGAGGATTGCGTAACGAGAAGTGAACATTTCCTTAACTAAACCAAATGGTGTTCATGCAAAATCTCATGACGCTACAAGCAGGATTCGAACCTACGCGGGGAAACACCATTGGATTTCAAGGCCAACGCCTTAACCACTCGGCCATCGCAGCTGAATGAGTATGATGTCACAGTTGTCGTATACGAGCCATGAACTACTCACGTCAGGCCGAGACATAAAAAATAAAGTAACAGAAGGACGGGGCACGTACCAGCAGTGCCCTGTTGTCCTCACTTATTTTGCATGCTTTGATACAATTAATAAAAATAGCAATACGCATCACTCAAAGTGAGTGACAGGGCACCGATGAGCGGTAATCAATCACTGCACATTTCTATCCTCGTTTCCCTATATTACGGCGGTGGCAACGGGCCCTTAAGTGTACTCAGAAAGAGTCCAAAAGCTTAAACAAGACACGCTTCATAAAAAAAGTACTCTTTTCATGACTTGTCTAGATCAGGCAGGACAGGTCCAGACTACGAACCCTTCCGAGCCACCTGCTCTCTAAAACACTTCCTGAGTGTGGAAATTGTCTCAATGTTTACATCTAGTATGAGTTTTTGCAGTTTAACTCTGTGACTTGATGAGGATTGCGTAATGAGAAGTGAACATTTACTTAACTAAACCAAATGGTGTTCATGCAAAATCTCATGCCGCTGCAAGCAGGATTCAAAACTACGCAGGGAAACCCCATTGGATTTCAAGTCCAACGCCTTAACCACTCGGCCATCGCAGCTGCGTGAGTATGATGTCACTGTTGTCGTATACGAGCCATGCGCTACTCATGTCAGGTCGAGACCTAAAAAATAAAGTAACGGAAGGACGGGGCACATACCAGCAGTGCCCTGTTGTCCTCACTTATTTCGCATACTTTCATACAATTAATAAAAATAGCAATATGCATCACTTAAAATGAGTGACAGGGCACAGATGAGCGGTAATCAATCACTGTACAATTCTACCCTCGTTTCCATATATTACGGCGGTGGCAACGGGCCCTTAAGTGTACTCAGAAAGAGTCCAAAAGCCTAAACAAGACACGCTTCATAAAAAAATTACTCATTTCGTAACTTGTCTAGATCAGGCAGGATAGGTCCAGACTACAAACCCTTCCGAGCCACCTGCTCTCTAAAACACTTCCTAGGTGTGGAAATTGTTTCAATGTTTACATCTAGTTTGAGTTTTTGCCATTTAACTCTGTGACTTGATGAGGATTGCGTAACGAGAAGTGAACATTTCCTTAACTAAACCAAATGGTGTTCATGCAAAATCACACTAGGCTGCAAGCAGGATTCGAACCTGCGCAGGGAAACCCCATTGGATTTCGAGTCCAACGCCTTAACCACTCGGCCATCGCAGCTGCATGAGTATGATGTCACTGTTGTCGTATACGAGCCATGCTCTGCTCATGTCAGGCGGAGACCAAAAAAATAAAGTAACGGAAGGACGGGGCACGTACCAGCAGTGCCCTGTTGTCCTTCATTATTTTGCATGCTTTCATACAATTAATAAAAATAGCAACATGCATCACTCAAAGTGAGTGAAAGGGCACAGATGAGTGGTAATCAATCACTGCATGTTTCTACCCACTTTTCCCTATATTACGGCGGTGGTAACGGGCCCTTAAGTGTACTAAGAAAGAGTCCAAAAGCCTAAACAAGACACGCTTCATAAAAAAATAATTACTCTTTTCATGATTTGTCTAGATCATGCAGGACAGGTCCAGACTACGAACCCTTCCGAGGCACCTGCTCTCTAAAACACTTCCTGGGTGTGGAAATTGTCTCAATGTTTACATCTAGTTTGAGTTTTTGCCGTTTAACTCTTTGACTTGATGAGGATTGCGTAACAAGAAGTAAACATTTACTTAACTAAACCAAATGCTGTTCATGCAAAATCACACTACGCTGCAAGCAGGATTCGAACCTGCGCAGGGAAACCCCATTGGATTTCGAGTCCAACGCCTTAACCACTCGGCCATCGCAGCTGCGTGAGTATGATGTCACTGTTGTCGTATACGAGCCATGCGCTACTCATGTCAGGTCGAGACCTAAAAAATAAAGTAACGGAAGGACGGGGCACATACCAGCAGTGCCCTGTTGTCCTCACTTATTTCGCATACTTTCATACAATTAATAAAAATAGCAATATGCATCACTCAAAATGAGTGACAGGGCACAGATGAGCGGTAATCAATCACTGCACATTTCTACCCTTGTTTCTATATATTACGGCGGTGGCAACTGGCCCTTAAGTGTACTCAGAAAGAGTCCAAAAGCCTAAACAAGACACGCTTCATAAAAAAAATTACTCATTTCGTAACTTGTCTAGATCAGGCAGGATAGGTCCAGACTACAAACCCTTCCGAGCCACCTGCTCTCTAAAACACTTCCTAGGTGTGGAAATTGTTTCAATGTTTACATCTAGTTTGAGTTTTTGCCGTTTAACTCTGTGACTTGATGAGGATTGCGTAACAAGAAGTAAACATTTACTTAACTAAACCAAATGGTGTTCATGCAAAATCTCATGACGCTGCAAGCAGGATTCGAACCTACGCGGGGAGACCCCATTGGATTTCAAGTCCAACGCCTTAACCACTCGGCCATCGCAGCTACTTGAGTATGATGTCACAGTTGTCGTATACGAGCCATGCACTACTCACGTCAGGCCGAGACATAAAAAATAAAGTAACAGAAGGACGGGGCACGTACCAGCAGTGCCCTGTTGTCCTCACTTATTTTGCATGCTTTCATGCAATTAATAAAAATAGCAATACGCATCACTCAAAGTGAGTGACAGGGCACCGATGAGCGGTAATCAATCACTGCACATTTCTATCCTCGTTTCCCTATATAACGGCGGTGGCAACGGTCCCTTAAGTGTACTCAGAAAGACTCCAAAAGCTTAAACAAGACACGCTTCATAAAAAAAGTACTCTTTTCATGACTTGTCTAGATCAGGCAGGACAGGTCCAGACTACGAACCCTTCCGAGCCACCTGCTCTCTAAAACACTTCCTGGGTGTGGAAATTGTCTCAATGTTTACATCTAGTTTGAGTTTTTGCAGTTTAACTCTGTGACTTGATGAGGATTGCGTAATGAGAAGTGAACATTTACTTAACTTAACCAAATGGTGTTCATGCAAAATCTCATGCCGCTGCAAGCAGGATTCGAACCTACGTGGGGAAACCCCATTGGATTTCAAGTCCAACGCCTTAACCACTCGGTCATCGCAGCTGCGTGAGTATAATGTCACTGTTGTCGTATACGAGCCATGCGCTACTCATGTCAGGTCGAGACCTAAAAAATAAAGTAACGGAAGGACGGGGCACATACCAGCAGTGCCCTATTGTCCTCACTTATTTCGCATACTTTCATACAATTAATAAAAATAGCAATATGCATCACTCAAAATGAGTGACAGGGCACAGATGAGCGGTAATCAATCACTGCACATTTCTACCCTCGTTTCCATATATTACGGCGGTGGCAACGGGCCCTTAAGTGTACTCAGAAAGAGTCCAAAAGCCTAAACAAGACACGCTTCATAAAAAAAATTACTCATTTCGTAACTTGTCTAGATCAGGCAGGATAGGTCCAGACTACAAACCCTTCCGAGCCACCTGCTCTCTAAAACACTTCCTAGGTGTGGAAATTGTTTCAATGTTTACATCTAGTTTGAGTTTTTGCCATTTAACTCTGTGACTTGATGAGGATTGCGTAACGAGAAGTGAACATTTCCTTAACTAAACCAAATGGTGTTCATGCAAAATCTCATGACGCTACAAGCAGGATTCGAACCTACGCGGGGAAACACCATTGGATTTCAAGTCCAACGCCTTAACCACTCGGCCATCGCAGCTGCGTGAGTATGATGTCACAGTTGTCGTATACGAGCCATGAACTACTCACGTCAGGCCGAGACATAAAAAATAAAGTAACAGAAGGACGGGGCACGTACCAGCAGTGCCCTGTTGTCCTCACTTATTTTGCATGCTTTGATACAATTAATAAAAATAGCAATACGCATCACTCAAAGTGAGTGACAGGGCACCGATGAGCGGTAATCAATCACTGCACATTTCTATCCTCGTTTCCCTATATTACGGCGGTGGCAACGGTCCCTTAAGTGTACTCGGAAAGAGTCCAAAAGCTTAAACAAGACACGCTTCATAAAAAAAGTACTCTTTTCATGACTTGTCTAGATCAGGCAGGACAGGTCCAGACTACGAACCCTTCCGAGCCACCTGCTCTCTAAAACACTTCCTGAGTGTGGAAATTGTCTCAATGTTTACATCTAGTATGAGTTTTTGCAGTTTAACTCTGTGACTTGATGAGGATTGCGTAATGAGAAGTGAACATTTACTTAACTAAACCAAATTGTGTTCATGCAAAATCTCATGCCGCTGCAAGCAGGATTCAAACTTACGCGGAGAAACCCCATTGGATTTCAAGTCCAACGCCTTAACCACTCGGCCATCGCAGCTGCGTGAGTATGATGTCATTGTTGTCGTATACGAGCCATGCGCTACTCATGTCAGGTCGAGACCTAAAAAATAAAGTAACGGAAGGACGGGGCACTTACCAGCAGTGCCCTGTTGTCCTCACTTATTTCGCATACTTTCATACAATTAATGAAAATAGCAATATGCATCACTCAAAATGAGTGACAGGGCACAGATGAGCGGTAATCAATCACTGCACATTTCTACCCTCGTTTCTACATATTACGGCGGTGGCAACTGGCCCTTAAGTGTACTCAGAAAGAGTCCAAAAGCTTAAACAAGACACGCTTCATAAAAAAACAATTACTCATTTCGTAACTTGTCTAGATCAGGCAGGATAGGTCCAGACTACAAACCCTTCCGAGCCACCTGCTCTCTAAAACACTTCCTAGGTGTGGAAATTGTTTCAATGTTTACATCTAGTTTGAGTTTTTGCCATTTAACTCTGTGACTTGATGAGGATTGCGTAACGAGAAGTGAACATTTCCTTAACTAAACCAAATGGTGTTCATGCAAAATCATACTACGGTGCAAGCAGGATTCGAACCTGCGCAGGGAAACCCAATTGGATTTCGAGTCCAACGCCTTAACCACTCGGCCATCGCAGCTGCATGAGTATGATGTCACTGTTGTCGTATACGAGCAATGCTCTGCTCATGTCAGGCGGAGACTAAAAAAATAAAGTAACGGAAGGACGGGGCACGTACCAGCAGTGCCCTGTTGTCCTCGCTTATTTTGCATGCTTTCATACAATTAATAAAAATAGCAACATGCATCACTCAAAGTGAGTGAAAGGGCACAGATGAGTGGTAATCAATCACTGCATGTTTCTACCCACTTTTCCCTATATTACGGCGGTGGTAACAGGCCCTTAAGTGTACTATGAAAGAGTCCAAAAGCCTAAACAAGACATGCATCATAAAAAAAAGTACTCTTTTCATGACTTGTCTAGATCAGGCAGGACAGGTCCAGACTACAAACCCTTCCGAGCCACCAGCTCTCTAAAACACTTCCTGGGTGTGGAAATTGTCTCAATGTTTACATCTAGTTTGAGTTTTTTCCATTTAACTCTGTGACTTGATGAGGATTGCGAACAAGAAGTGAACATTTCCTTAACTAAACCAAATGGTGTTCATGCAAAATCACACTACGCTGCAAGCAGGATTCGAACCTGCGGAGGGAAACCCCATTGGATTTCGAGTCCAACGCCTTAACCACTCAGCCATCGCAGCTGCATGAGTATGATGTCACTGTTGTCGTATACGAGCCATACTCTGCTCATGTCAGGCCGAGACCAAAAAATAAAGTAACAGAAGGACGGGGCACGTACCAGCAGTGCCCTGTTGTCCTCACTTATTTTGCATGCTTTCAGACAATTAATAAAAATAGCAATACGCATCACTCAAAGTGAGTGACAGGGCACCGATGAGCGGTAATCAATCACTGCAGATTTCTATCCTCGTTTCCCTATTTTACGGCGGTGGCAACGGGCCCTTAAGTGTACTCAGAAAGAGTCCAAAAGCTTAAACAAGACACGCTTCATAAAAAAAAGTACTCTTTTCATGACTTGTCTAGATCAGGCAGGACAGGTCCAGACTACGAACCCTTCCGAGCCACCTGCTCTCTAAAACACTTCCTGAGTGTGGAAATTGTCTCAATGTTTACATCTAGTTTGAGTTTTTGCAGTTTAACTCTGTAACTTGATGAGGATTGCGAACAAGAAGTGAACATTTCCTTAACTAAACCAAATGGTGTTCATGCAAAATCACACTACGCTGCAAGCAGGATTCAAACCTGCGCAGAGAAACCCCATTGGATTTCAAGTCCAACGCCTTAACCACTCGGCCATCGCAGCTGCATGAGTATGATGTCACTGTTGTCGTATACGAGCCATACTCTGCTCATGTCAGGCCGAGACCAAAAAATAAAGTAACAGAAGGACGGGGCACGTACCAGCAGTGCCCTGTTGTCCTCACTTATTTTGCATGCTTTCATACAATTAATAAAAATAGCAACATGCATCACTCAAAGTGAGTGAAAAGGCACAGATGAGTGTTATTCAATCATTGCGCATTTCTACCCTCTTTTCCCTATATTACGGCGGTGGTAACGGGCCCTTAAGTGTACTAAGAAAGAGTCCAAAAGCCTAAACAAGACACGCTTCATAAAAAAATAATTACTCTTTTCATGATTTGTCTAGATCATGCAGGACAGGTCCAGACTACGAACCCTTCCGAGGCACCTGCTCTCTAAAACACTTCCTGGGTGTGGAAATTGTCTCAATGTTTACATCTAGTTTGAGTTTTTGCCGTTTAACTCTGTGACTTGATGAGGATTGCGTAACAAGAAGTAAACATTTACTTAACTAAACCAAATGGTGTTCATGCAAAATCACACTACGCTGCAAGCAGGATTCGAACCTGCGCAGGGAAACCCCATTCGATTTCGAGTCCAACGCCTTAACCACTCGGCCATCGCAGCTGCGTGAGTATGATGTCACTGTTGTCGTATACGAGCCATGCGCTACTCATGTCAGGTCGAGACCTAAAAAATAAAGTAACGGAAGGACGGGGCACATACCAGCAGTGCCCTGTTGTCCTCACTTATTTCGCATACTTTCATACAATTAATAAAAATAGCAATATGCATCACTCAAAATGAGTGACAGGGCACAGATGAGCGGTAATCAATCACTGCACATTTCTACCCTCGTTTCTATATATTACGGCGGTGGCAACTGGCCCTTAAGTGTACTCAGAAAGAGTCCAAAAGCCTAAACAAGACACGCTTCATAAAAAAAATTACTCATTTCGTAACTTGTCTAGATCAGGCAGGATAGGTCCAGACTACAAACCCTTCCGAGCCACCTGCTCTCTAAAACACTTCCTAGGTGTGGAAATTGTTTTAATGTTTACATCTAGTTTGAGTTTTTGCCATTTAACTCTGTGACTTGATGAGGATTGCGTAACGAGAAGTGAACATTTCCTTAACTAAACCAAATGGTGTTCATGCAAAATCATACTACGCTGCAAGTAGGATTCGAACCTGCGCAGGGAAACCCCATTGGATTTCGAGTCCAACGCCTTAACCACTCGGCCATCGCAGCTGCATGAGTATGATGTCACTGTTGTCGTATACGAGCAATGCTCTGCTCATGTCAGGCGGAGACCAAAAAAATAAAGTAACGGAAGGACGGGGCACGTACCAGCAGTGCCCTATTGTCCTCACTTATTTCGCATACTTTCATACAATTAATAAAAATAGCAATATGCATCACTCAAAATGAGTGACAGGGCACAGATGAGCGGTAATCAATCACTGCACATTTCTACCCTCGTTTCCATATAATACGGCGGTGGCAACGGGCCCTTAAGTGTACTCAGAAAGAGTCCAAAAGCCTAAACAAGACACGCTTCATAAAAAAAATTACTCATTTCGTAACTTGTCTAGATCAGGCAGGATAGGTCCAGACTACAAACCCTTCCGAGCCACCTGCTCTCTAAAACACTTCCTAGGTGTGGAAATTGTTTCAATGTTTACATCTAGTTTGAGTTTTTGCCATTTAACTCTGTGACTTGATGAGGATTGCGTAACGAGAAGTGAACATTTCCTTAACTAAACCAAATGGTGTTCATGCAAAATCTCATGACGCTACAAGCAGGATTCGAACCTACGCAGGGAAACACCATTGGATTTCAAGTCCAACGCCTTAACCACTCGGCCATCGCAGCTGCGTGAGTATGATGTCACAGTTGTCGTATACGAGCCATGAACTACTCACGTCAGGCCGAGACATAAAAAATAAAGTAACAGAAGGACGGGGCACGTACCAGCAGTGCCCTGTTGTCCTCACTTATTTTGCATGCTTTGATACGATTAATAAAAATAGCAATACGCATCACTCAAAGTGAGTGACAGGGCACCGATGAGCGGTAATCAATCACTGCACATTTCTATCCTCGTTTCCCTATATTACGGCGGTGGCAACGGTCCCTTAAGTGTACTCAGAAAGAGTCCAAAAGCTTAAACAAGACACGCTTCATAAAAAAAGTACTCTTTTCATGACTTGTCTAGATCAGGCAGGACAGGTCCAGACTACGAACCCTTCCGAGCCACCTGCTCTCTAAAACACTTCCTGAGTGTGGAAATTGTCTCAATGTTTACATCTAGTATGAGTTTTTGCAGTTTAACTCTGTGACTTGATGAGGATTGCGTAATGAGAAGTGAACATTTACTTAACTAAACCAAATTGTGTTCATGCAAAATCTCATGCCGCTGCAAGCAGGATTCAAACTTACGCGGAGAAACCCCATTGGATTTCAAGTCCAACGCCTTAACCACTCGGCCATCGCAGCTGCGTGAGTATGATGTCATTGTTGTCGTATACGAGCCATGCGCTACTCATGTCAGGTCGAGACCTAAAAAATACAGTAACGGAAGGACGGGGCACTTACCAGCAGTGCCCTGTTGTCCTCACTTATTTCGCATACTTTCATACAATTAATGAAAATAGCAATATGCATCACTCAAAATGAGTGACAGGGCACAGATGAGCGGTAATCAATCACTGCACATTTCTACCCTCGTTTCTATATATTACGGCGGTGGCAACTGGCCCTTAAGTGTACTCAGAAAGAGTCCAAAAGCTTAAACAAGACACGCTTCATAAAAAAAAATTACTCATTTCGTAACTTGTCTAGATCAGGCAGGATAGGTCCAGACTACAAACCCTTCCGAGCCACCTGCTCTCTAAAACACTTCCTAGGTGTGGAAATTGTTTCAATGTTTACATCTAGTTTGAGTTTTTGCCATTTAACTCTGTGACTTGATGAGGATTGCGTAACGAGAAGTGAACATTTCCTTAACTAAACCAAATGGTGTTCATGCAAAATCATACTACGGTGCAAGCAGGATTCGAACCTGCGCAGGGAAACCCCATTGGATTTCGAGTCCAACGCCTTAACCACTCGGCCATCGCAGCTGCATGAGTATGATGTCACTGTTGTCGTATACGAGCAATGCTCTGCTCATGTCAGGCGGAGACCAAAAAAATAAAGTAACGGAAGGACGGGGCACGTACCAGCAGTGCCCTGTTGTCCTCGCTTATTTTGCATGCTTTCATACAATTAAAAAAATAGCAACATGCATCACTCAAAGTGAGTGAAAGGGCACAGATGAGTGGTAATCAATCACTGCATGTTTCTACCCACTTTTCCCTATATTACGGCGGTGGTAACAGGCCCTTAAGTGTACTATGAAAGAGTCCAAAAGCCTAAACAAGACATGCATCATAAAAAAAAGTACTCTTTTCATGACTTGTCTAGATCAGGCAGGACAGGTCCAGACTACAAACCCTTCCGAGCCACCAGCTCTCTAAAACACTTCCTGGGTGTGGAAATTGTCTCAATGTTTACATCTAGTTTGAGTTTTTTCCATTTAACTCTGTGACTTGATGAGGATTGCGAACAAGAAGTGAACATTTCCTTAACTAAACCAAATGGTGTTCATGCAAAATCACACTACGCTGCAAGCAGGATTCGAACCTGCGCAGGGAAACCCCATTGGATTTCGAGTCCAACGCCTTAACCACTCGGCCATCGCAGCTGCGTGAGTATGATGTCACTGTTGTCGTATACGAGCCATGCGCTACTCATGTCAGGTCGAGACCTAAAAAATAAAGTAACGGAAGGACGGGGCACATACCAGCAGTGCCCTGTTGTCCTCACTTATTTTGCATGCTTTCAGACAATTAATAAAAATAGCAATACGCATCACTCAAAGTGAGTGACAGGGCACCGATGAGCGGTAATCAATCACTGCAGATTTCTATCCTCGTTTCCCTATATTACGGCGGTGGCAACGGGCCCTTAAGTGTACTCAGAAAGAGTCCAAAAGCTTAAACAAGACACGCTTCATAAAAAAAAGTACTCTTTTCATGACTTGTCTAGATCAGGCAGGACAGGTCCAGACTACGAACCCTTCCGAGCCACCTGCTCTCTAAAACACTTCCTGAGTGTGGAAATTGTCTCAATGTTTACATCTAGTTTGAGTTTTTGCAGTTTAACTCTGTAACTTGATGAGGATTGCGAACAAGAAGTGAACATTTCCTTAACTAAACCAAATGGTGTTCATGCAAAATCACACTACGCTGCAAGCAGGATTCAAACCTGCGCAGAGAAACCCCATTGGATTTCACGTCCAACGCCTTAACCACTCGGCCATCGCAGCTGCATGAGTATGATGTCACTGTTGTCGTATACGAGCCATACTCTGCTCATGTCAGGCCGAGACCAAAAAATAAAGTAACAGAAGGACGGGGCACGTACCAGCAGTGCCCTGTTGTCCTCACTTATTTTGCATGCTTTCATACAATTAATAAAAATAGCAACATGCATCACTCAAAGTGAGTGAAAAGGCACAGATGAGTGTTATTCAATCATTGCGCATTTCTACCCTCTTTTCCCTATATTACGGCGGTGGTAACGGGCCCTTAAGTGTACTAAGAAAGAGTCCAAAAGCCTAAACAAGACACGCTTCATAAAAAAATAATTACTCTTTTCATGATTTGTCTAGATCATGCAGGACAGGTCCAGACTACGAACCCTTCCGAGGCACCTGCTCTCTACAACACTTCCTGGGTGTGGAAATTGTCTCAATGTTTACATCTAGTTTGAGTTTTTGCCGTTTAACTCTGTGACTTGATGAGGATTGCGTAACAAGAAGTAAACATTTACTTAACTAAACCAAATGGTGTTCATGCAAAATCACACTACGCTGCAAGCAGGATTCGAACCTGCGCAGGGAAACCCCATTGGATTTCGAGTCCAACGCCTTAACCACTCGGCCATCGCAGCTGCGTGAGTATGATGTCACTGTTGTCGTATACGAGCCATGCGCTACTCATGTCAGGTCGAGACCTAAAAAATAAAGTAACGGAAGGACGGGGCACATACCAGCAGTGCCCTGTTGTCCTCACTTATTTCGCATACTTTCATACAATTAATAAAAATAGCAATATGCATCACTCAAAATGAGTGACAGGGCACAGATGAGCGGTAATCAATCACTGCACATTTCTACCCTCGTTTCTATATATTACGGCGGTGGCAACTGGCCCTTAAGTGTACTCAGAAAGAGTCCAAAAGCCTAAACAAGACACGCTTCATAAAAAAAATTACTCATTTCGTAACTTGTCTAGATCAGGCAGGATAGGTCCAGACTACAAACCCTTCCGAGCCACCTGCTCTCTAAAACACTTCCTAGGTGTGGAAATTGTTTTAATGTTTACATCTAGTTTGAGTTTTTGCCATTTAACTCTGTGACTTGATGAGGATTGCGTAACGAGAAGTGAACATTTCCTTAACTAAACCAAATGGTGTTCATGCAAAATCATACTACGCTGCAAGTAGGATTCGAACCTGCGCAGGGAAACCCCATTGGATTTCGAGTCCAACGCCTTAACCACTCGGCCATCGCAGCTGCATGAGTATGATGTCACTGTTGTGGTATACGAGCAATGCTCTGCTCATGTCAGGCGGAGACCAAAAAAATAAAGTAACGGAAGGACGGGGCACGTACCAGCAGTGCCCTGTTGTCCTCGCTTATTTTGCATGCTTTCATACAATTAATAAAAATAGCAACATGCATCACTCAAAGTGAGTGAAAGGGCACAGATGAGTGGTAATCAATCACTGCATGTTTCTACCCACTTTTCCCTATATTACGGCGGTGGTAACAGGCCCTTAAGTGTACTATGAAAGAGTCCAAAAGCCTAAACAAGACATGCATCATAAAAAAAAGTACTCTTTTCATGACTTGTCTAGATCAGGCAGGACAGGTCCAGACTACAAACCCTTCCGAGCCACCAGCTCTCTAAAACACTTCCTGGGTGTGGAAATTGTCTCAATGTTTACATCTAGTTTGAGTTTTTACCATTTAACTCTGTGACTTGATGAGGATTGCGAACAAGAAGTGAACATTTCCTTAACTAAACCAAATGGTGTTCATGCAAAATAACACTACGCTGCAAGCAGGATTCGAACCTGCGCAGGGAAACCCCATTGGATTTCAAGTCCAACGCCTTAACCACTCGGCCATCGCAGCTGCATGAGTATGATGTCACTGTTGTCGTATACGAGCCATACTCTGCTCATGTCAGGCCGAGACCAAAAAATAAAGTAACAGAAGGACGGGGCACGTACCAGCAGTGCCCTGTTGTCCTCACTTATTTTGCATGCTTTCAGACAATTAATAAAAATAGCAATACGCATCACTCAAAGTGTGTGACAGGGCACCGATGAGCGGTAATCAATCACTGCAGATTTCTATCCTCGTTTCCCTATATTACGGCGGTGGCAACGGGCCCTTAAGTGTACTCAGAAAGAGTCCAAAAGCTTAAACAAGACACGCTTCATAAAAAAAAGTACTCTTTTCATGACTTGTCTAGATCAGGCAGGACAGGTCCAGACTACGAACCCTTCCGAGCCACCTGCTCTCTAAAACACTTCCTGAGTGTGGAAATTGTCTCAATGTTTACATCTAGTTTGAGTTTTTGCAGTTTAACTCTGTGACTTGATGAGGATTGCGTAATGAGAAGTGAACATTTACTTAACTTAACCAAATGGTGTTCATGCAAAATCTCATGCCGCTGCAAGCAGGATTCGAACCTACGTGGGGAAACCCCATTGGATTTCAAGTCCAACGCCTTAACCACTCGGCCATCGCAGCTGCGTGAGTATGAGGTCACTGTTGTCGTATACGAGCCATGCGCTACTCATGTCAGGTCGAGACCTAAAAAATAAAGTAACGGAAGGACGGGGCACATACCAGCAGTGCCCTATTGTCCTCACTTATTTCGCATACTTTCATACAATTAATAAAAATAGCAATATGCATCACTTAAAATGAGTGACAGGGCACAGATGAGCGGTAATCAATCACTGCACATTTCTACCCTCGTTTCCATATATTACGGTGGTGGCAACGGGCCCTTAAGTGTACTCAGAAAGAGTCCAAAAGCCTAAACAAGACACGCTTCATATAAAAAATTACTCATTTCGTAACTTGTCTAGATCAGGCAGGATAGGTCCAGACTACAAACCCTTCCGAGCCACCTGCTCTCTAAAACACTTCCTAGGTGTGGAAATTGTTTCAATGTTTACATCTAGTTTGAGTTTTTGCCATTTAACTCTGTGACTTGATGAGGATTGCGTAAAGAGAAGTGAACATTTCCTTAACTAAACCAAATGGTGTTCATGCAAAATCTCATGACGCTACAAGCAGGATTTGAACCTACGCGGGGAAACCCCATTGGATTTCAAGTCCTACGCCTTAACCACTCGGCCATCGCAGCTGCGTGAGTATGATGTCACAGTTGTCGTATACGAGCCATGCACTACTCACGTCAGGCCGAGACATAAAAAATAAAGTAACAGAAGGACGGGGCACGTACCAGCAGTGCCCTGTTGTCCTCACTTATTTTGCATGCTTTGATACAATTAATAAAAATAGCAATACGCATCACTCAAAGTGAGTGACAGGGCACCGATGAGCGGTAATCAATCACTGCACATTTCTATCCTCGTTTCCCTATATTACGGCGGTGGCAACGGGCCCTTAAGTGTACTCAGAAAGAGTCCAAAAGCTTAAACAAGACACGCTTCATAAAAAAGTACTCTTTTCATGACTTGTCTAGATCAGGCAGGACAGGTCCAGGCTACGAACCCTTCCGAGCCACCTGCTCTCTAAAACACTTCCTGAGTGTGGAAATTGTCTCAATGTTTACATCTAGTTTGAGTTTTTGCAGTTTAACTCTGTAACTTGATGAGGATTGCGAACAAGAAGTGAACATTTCCTTAACTAAACCAAATGGTGTTCATGCAAAATCACACTACGCTGCAAGCAGGATTCAAACCTGCGCAGAGAAACCCCATTGGATTTCAAGTCCAACGCCTTAACCACTCGGCCATCGCAGCTGCATGAGTATGATGTCACTGTTGTCGTATACGAGCCATACTCTGCTCATGTCAGGCCGAGACCAAAAAATAAAGTAACAGAAGGACGGGGCACGTACCAGCAGTGCCCTGTTGTCCTCACTTATTTTGCATGCTTTCATACAATTAATAAAAATAGCAACATGCATCACTCAAAGTGAGTGAAAAGGCACAGATGAGTGTTATTCAATCATTGCGCATTTCTACCCTCTTTTCCCTATATTACGGCGGTGGTAACGGGCCCTTAAGTGTACTAAGAAAGAGTCCAAAAGCCTAAACAAGACACGCTTCCTAAAAAAATAATTACTCTTTTCATGATTTGTCTAGATCATGCAGGACAGGTCCAGACTACGAACCCTTCCGAGGCACCTGCTCTCTAAAACACTTCCTGGGTGTGGAAATTGTCTCAATGTTTACATCTAGTTTGAGTTTTTGCCGTTTAACTCTGTGACTTGATGAGGATTGCGTAACAAGAAGTAAACATTTACTTAACTAAACCAAATGGTGTTCATGCAAAATCACACTACGCTGCAAGCAGGATTCGAACCTGCGCAGGGAAACCCCATTGGATTTCAAGTCCAACGCCTTAACCACTCGGCCATCGCAGCTGCGTGAGTATGATGTCACTGTTGTCGTATACGAGCCATGCGCTACTCATGTCAGGTCGAGACCTAAAAAATAAAGTAACGGAAGGACGGGGCACATACCAGCAGTGCCCTGTTGTCCTCACTTATTTCGCATACTTTCATACAATTAATAAAAATAGCAATATGCATCACTCAAAATGAGTGACAGGGCACAGATGAGCGGTAATCAATCACTGCACATTTCTACCCTCGTTTCTATATATTACGGCGGTGGCAACTGGCCCTTAAGTGTACTCAGAAAGAGTCCAAAAGCCTAAACAAGACACGCTTCATAAAAAAAATTACTAATTTCGTAACTTGTCTAGATCAGGCAGGATAGGTCCAGACTACAAACCCTTCCGAGCCACCTGCTCTCTAAAACACTTCCTAGGTGTGGAAATTGTTTTAATGTTTACATCTAGTTTGAGTTTTTGCCATTTAACTCTGTGACTTGATGAGGATTGCGTAACGAGAAGTGAACATTTCCTTAACTAAACCAAATGGTGTTCATGCAAAATCATACTACGCTGCAAGTAGGATTCGAACCTGCGCAGGGAAACCCCATTGGATTTCGAGTCCAACGCCTTAACCACTCGGCCATCGCAGCTGCATGAGTATGATGTCACTGTTGTCGTATACGAGCAATGCTCTGCTCATGTCAGGCGGAGACCAAAAAAATAAAGTAACGGAAGGACGGGGCACGTACCAGCAGTGCCCTATTGTCCTCACTTATTTCGCATACTTTCATACAATTAATAAAAATAGCAATATGCATCACTCAAAATGAGTGACAGGGCACAGATGAGCGGTAATCAATCACTGCACATTTCTACCCTCGTTTCCATATATTACGGCGGTGGCAACGGGCCCTTAAGTGTACTCAGAAAGAGTCCAAAAGCCTAAACAAGACACGCTTCATAAAAAAAATTACTCATTTCGTAACTTGTCTAGATCAGGCAGGATAGGTCCAGACTACAAACCCTTCCGAGCCACCTGCTCTCTAAAACACTTCCTAGGTGTGGAAATTGTTTCAATGTTTACATCTAGTTTGAGTTTTTGCCATTTAACTCTGTGACTTGATGAGGATTGCGTAACGAGAAGTGAACATTTCCTTAACTAAACCAAATGGTGTTCATGCAAAATCTCATGACGCTACAAGCAGGATTCGAACCTACGCAGGGAAACACCATTGGATTTCAAGTCCAACGCCTTAACCACTCGGCCATCGCAGCTGCGTGAGTATGATGTCACAGTTGTCGTATACGAGCCATGAACTACTCACGTCAGGCCGAGACATAAAAAATAAAGTAACAGAAGGACGGGGCACGTACCAGCAGTGCCCTGTTGTCCTCACTTATTTTGCATGCTTTGATACAATTAATAAAAATAGCAATACGCATCACTCAAAGTGAGTGACAGGGCACCGATGAGCGGTAATCAATCACTGCACATTTCTATCCTCGTTTCCCTATATTACGGCGGTGGCAACGGTCCCTTAAGTGTACTCAGAAAGAGTCCAAAAGCTTAAACAAGACACGCTTCATAAAAAAAGTACTCTTTTCATGACTTGTCTAGATCAGGCAGGACAGGTTCAGACTACGAACCCTTCCGAGCCACCTGCTCTCTAAAACACTTCCTGAGTGTGGAAATTGTCTCAATGTTTACATCTAGTATGAGTTTTTGCAGTTTAACTCTGTGACTTGATGAGGATTGCGTAATGAGAAGTGAACATTTACTTAACTAAACCAAATTGTGTTCATGCAAAATCTCATGCCGCTGCAAGCAGGATTCAAACTTACGCGGAGAAACCCCATTGGATTTCAAGTCCAACGCCTTAACCACTCGGCCATCGCAGCTGCGTGAGTATGATGTCATTGTTGTCGTATACGAGCCATGCGCTACTCATGTCAGGTCGAGACCTAAAAAATAAAGTAACGGAAGGACGGGGCACTTACCAGCAGTGCCCTGTTGTCCTCACTTATTTCGCATACTTTCATACAATTAATGAAAATAGCAATATGCATCACTCAAAATGAGTGACAGGGCACAGATGAGCGGTAATCAATCACTGCACATTTCTACCCTCGTTTCTATATATTACGGCGGTGGCAACTGGCCCTTAAGTGTACTCAGAAAGAGTCCAAAAGCTTAAACAAGACACGCTTCATAAAAAAAAATTACTCATTTCGTAACTTGTCTAGATCAGGCAGGATAGGTCCAGACTACAAACCCTTCCGAGCCACCTGCTCTCTAAAACACTTCCTAGGTGTGGAAATTGTTTCAATGTTTACATCTAGTTTGAGTTTTTGCCATTTAACTCTGTGACTTGATGAGGATTGCGTAACGAGAAGTGAACATTTCCTTAACTAAACCAAATGGTGTTCATGCAAAATCATACTACGGTGCAAGCAGGATTCGAACCTGCGCAGGGAAACCCCATTGGATTTCGAGTCCAACGCCTTAACCACTCGGCCATCGCAGCTGCATGAGTATGATGTCACTGTTGTCGTATACGAGCAATGCTCTGCTCATGTCAGGCGGAGACCAAAAAAATAAAGTAACGGAAGGACGGGGCACGTACCAGCAGTGCCCTGTTGTCCTCGCTTATTTTGCATGCTTTCATACAATTAATAAAAATAGCAACATGCATCACTCAAAGTGAGTGAAAGGGCACAGATGAGTGGTAATCAATCACTGCATGTTTCTACCCACTTTTCCCTATATTACGGCGGTGGTAACAGGCCCTTAAGTGTACTATGAAAGAGTCCAAAAGCCTAAACAAGACATGCATCATAAAAAAAAGTACTCTTTTCATGACTTGTCTAGATCAGGCAGGACAGGTCCAGACTACAAACCCTTCCGAGCCACCAGCTCTCTAAAACACTTCCTGGGTGTGGAAATTGTCTCAATGTTTACATCTAGTTTGAGTTTTTTCCATTTAACTCTGTGACTTGATGAGGATTGCGAACAAGAAGTGAACATTTCCTTAACTAAACCAAATGGTGTTCATGCAAAATCACACTACGCTGCAAGCAGGATTCGAACCTGCGCAGGGAAACCCCATTGGATTTCGAGTCCAACGCCTTAACCACTCGGCCATCGCAGCTGCATGAGTATGATGTCACTGTTGTCGTATACGAGCCATACTCTGCTCATGTCAGGCCGAGACCAAAAAATAAAGTAACAGAAGGACGGGGCACGTACCAGCAGTGCCCTGTTGTCCTCACTTATTTTGCATGCTTTCAGACAATTAATAAAAATAGCAATACGCATCACTCAAAGTGAGTGACAGGGCACCGATGAGCGGTAATCAATCACTGCAGATTTCTATCCTCGTTTCCCTATATTACGGCGGTGGCAACGGGCCCTTAAGTGTACTCAGAAAGAGTCCAAAAGCTTAAACAAGACACGCTTCATAAAAAAAAGTACTCTTTTCATGACTTGTCTAGATCAGGCAGGACAGGTCCAGACTACGAACCCTTCCGAGCCACCTGCTCTCTAAAACACTTCCTGAGTGTGGAAATTGTCTCAATGTTTACATCTAGTTTGAGTTTTTGCAGTTTAACTCTGTAACTTGATGAGGATTGCGAACAAGAAGTGAACATTTCCTTAACTAAACCAAATGGTGTTCATGCAAAATCACACTACGCTGCAAGCAGGATTCAAACCTGCGCAGAGAAACCCCATTGGATTTCAAGTCCAACGCCTTAACCACTCGGCCATCGCAGCTGCATGAGTATGATGTCACTGTTGTCGTATACGAGCCATACTCTGCTCATGTCAGGCCGAGACCAAAAAATAAAGTAACAGAAGGACGGGGCACGTACCAGCAGTGCCCTGTTGTCCTCACTTATTTTGCATGCTTTCATACAATTAATAAAAATAGCAACATGCATCACTCAAAGTGAGTGAAAAGGCACAGATGAGTGTTATTCAATCATTGCGCATTTCTACCCTCTTTTCCCTATATTACGGCGGTGGTAACGGGCCCTTAAGTGTACTAAGAAAGAGTCCAAAAGCCTAAACAAGACACGCTTCATAAAAAAATAATTACTCTTTTCATGATTTGTCTAGATCATGCAGGACAGGTCCAGACTACGAACCCTTCCGAGGCACCTGCTCTCTAAAACACTTCCTGGGTGTGGAAATTGTCTCAATGTTTACATCTAGTTTGAGTTTTTGCCGTTTAACTCTGTGACTTGATGAGGATTGCGTAACAAGAAGTAAACATTTACTTAACTAAACCAAATGGTGTTCATGCAAAATCACACTACGCTGCAAGCAGGATTCGAACCTGCGCAGGGAAACCCCATTGGATTTCGAGTCCAACGCCTTAACCACTCGGCCATCGCAGCTGCGTGAGTATGATGTCACTGTTGTCGTATACGAGCCATGCGCTACTCATGTCAGGTCGAGACCTAAAAAATAAAGTAACGGAAGGACGGGGCACATACCAGCAGTGCCCTGTTGTCCTCACTTATTTCGCATACTTTCATACAATTAATAAAAATAGCAATATGCATCACTCAAAATGAGTGACAGGGCACAGATGAGCGGTAATCAATCACTGCACATTTCTACCCTCGTTTCTATATATTACGGCGGTGGCAACTGGCCCTTAAGTGTACTCAGAAAGAGTCCAAAAGCCTAAACAAGACACGCTTTCATAAAAAAAATTACTCATTTCGTAACTTGTCTAGATCAGGCAGGATAGGTCCAGACTACAAACCCTTCCGAGCCACCTGCTCTCTAAAACACTTCCTAGGTGTGGAAATTGTTTTAATGTTTACATCTAGTTTGAGTTTTTGCCATTTAACTCTGTGACTTGATGAGGATTGCGTAACGAGAAGTGAACATTTCCTTAACTAAACCAAATGGTGTTCATGCAAAATCATACTACGCTGCAAGTAGGATTCGAACCTGCGCAGGGAAACCCCATTGGATTTCGAGTCCAACGCCTTAACCACTCGGCCATCGCAGCTGCATGAGTATGATGTCACTGTTGTCGTATACGAGCAATGCTCTGCTCATGTCAGGCGGAGACCAAAAAAATAAAGTAACGGAAGGACGGGGCACGTACCAGCAGTGCCCTGTTGTCCTCGCTTATTTTGCATGCTTTCATACAATTAATAAAAATAGCAACATGCATCACTCAAAGTGAGTGAAAGGGCACAGATGAGTGGTAATCAATCACTGCATGTTTCTACCCACTTTTCCCTATATTACGGCGGTGGTAACAGGCCCTTAAGTGTACTATGAAAGAGTCCAAAAGCCTAAACAAGACATGCATCATAAAAAAAAGTACTCTTTTCATGACTTGTCTAGATCAGGCAGGACAGGTCCAGACTACAAACCCTTCCGAGCCACCAGCTCTCTAAAACACTTCCTGGGTGTGGAAATTGTCTCAATGTTTACATCTAGTTTGAGTTTTTTCCATTTAACTCTGTGACTTGATGAGGATTGCGAACAAGAAGTGAACATTTCCTTAACTAAACCAAATGGTGTTCATGCAAAATAACACTACGCTGCAAGCAGGATTCGAACCTGCGCAGGGAAACCCCATTGGATTTCAAGTCCAACGCCTTAACCACTCGGCCATCGCAGCTGCATGAGTATGATGTCACTGTTGTCGTATACGAGCCATACTCTGCTCATGTCAGGCCGAGACCAAAAAATAAAGTAACAGAAGGACGGGGCACGTACCAGCAGTGCCCTGTTGTCCTCACTTATTTTGCATGCTTTCAGACAATTAATAAAAATAGCAATACGCATCACTCAAAGTGAGTGACAGGGCACCGATGAGCGGTAATCAATCAATGCAGATTTCTATCCTCGTTTCCCTATATTACGGCGGTGGCAACTGGCCCTTAAGTGTACTCAGAAAGAGTCCAAAAGCTTAAACAAGACACGCTTCATAAAAAAAAGCACTCTTTTCATGACTTGTCTAGATCAGGCAGGACAGGTCCAGACTACGAACCCTTCCGAGCCACCTGCTCTCTAAAACACTTCCTGAGTGTGGAAATTGTCTCAATGTTTACATCTAGTTTGAGTTTTTGCAGTTTAACTCTGTGACTTGATGAGGATTGCGTAATGAGAAGTGAACATTTACTTAACTTAACCAAATGGTGTTCATGCAAAATCTCATGCCGCTGCAAGCAGGATTCGAACCTACGTGGGGAAACCCCATTGGATTTCAAGTCCAACGCCTTAACCACTCGGCCATCGCAGCTGCATGAGTATGATGTCACTGTTGTCGTATACGAGCCATACTCTGCTCATGTCAGGCCGAGACCAAAAAATAAAGTAACAGAAGGACGGGGCACGTACCAGCAGTGCCCTGTTGTCCTCACTTATTTTGCATGCTTTCATACAATTAATAAAAATAGCAACATGCATCACTCAAAGTGAGTGAAAAGGCACAGATGAGTGTTATTCAATCATTGCGCATTTCTACCCTCTTTTCCCTATATTACGGCGGTGGTAACGGGCCCTTAAGTGTACTAAGAAAGAGTCCAAAAGCCTAAACAAGACACGCTTCATAAAAAAATAATTACTCTTTTCATGATTTGTCTAGATCATGCAGGACAGGTCCAGACTACGAACCCTTCCGAGGCACCTGCTCTCTAAAACACTTCCTGGGTGTGGAAATTGTCTCAATGTTTACATCTAGTTTGAGTTTTTGCCGTTTAACTCTGTGACTTGATGAGGATTGCGTAACAAGAAGTAAACATTTACTTAACTAAACCAAATGGTGTTCATGCAAAATCACACTACGCTGCAAGCAGGATTCGAACCTGCGCAGGGAAACCCCATTGGATTTCGAGTCCAACGCCTTAACCACTCGGCCATCGCAGCTGCGTGAGTATGATGTCACTGTTGTCGTATACGAGCCATGCGCTACTCATGTCAGGTCGAGACCTAAAAAATAAAGTAACGGAAGGACGGGGCACATACCAGCAGTGCCCTGTTGTCCTCACTTATTTCGCATACTTTCATACAATTAATAAAAATAGCAATATGCATCACTCAAAATGAGTGACAGGGCACAGATGAGCGGTAATCAATCACTGCACATTTCTACCCTCGTTTCTATATATTACGGCGGTGGCAACTGGCCCTTAAGTGTACTCAGAAAGAGTCCAAAAGCCTAAACAAGACACGCTTCATAAAAAAAATTACTCATTTCGTAACTTGTCTAGATCAGGCAGGATAGGTCCAGACTACAAACCCTTCCGAGCCACCTGCTCTCTAAAACACTTCCTAGGTGTGGAAATTGTTTTAATGTTTACATCTAGTTTGAGTTTTTGCCATTTAACTCTGTGACTTGATGAGGATTGCGTAACGAGAAGTGAACATTTCCTTAACTAAACCAAATGGTGTTCATGCAAAATCATACTACGCTGCAAGTAGGATTCGAACCTGCGCAGGGAATCCCCATTGGATTTCGAGTCCAACGCCTTAACCACTCGGCCATCGCAGCTGCATGAGTATGATGTCACTGTTGTCGTATACGAGCAATGCTCTGCTCATGTCAGGCGGAGACCAAAAAAATAAAGTAACGGAAGGACGGGGCACGTACCAGCAGTGCCCTGTTGTCCTCGCTTATTTTGCATGCTTTCATACAATTAATAAAAATAGCAACATGCATCACTCAAAGTGAGTGAAAGGGCACAGATGAGTGGTAATCAATCACTGCATGTTTCTACCCACTTTTCCCTATATTACGGCGGTGGTAACAGGCCCTTAAGTGTACTATGAAAGAGTCCAAAAGCCTAAACAAGACATGCATCATAAAAAAAAGTACTCTTTTCATGACTTGTCTAGATCAGGCAGGACAGGTCCAGACTACAAACCCTTCCGAGCCACCAGCTCTCTAAAACACTTCCTGGGTGTGGAAATTGTCTCAATGTTTACATCTAGTTTGAGTTTTTTCCATTTAACTCTGTGACTTGATGAGGATTGCGAACAAGAAGTGAACATTTCCTTAACTAAACCAAATGGTGTTCATGCAAAATAACACTACGCTGCAAGCAGGATTCGAACCTGCGCAGGGAAACCCCATTGGATTTCGAGTCCAACGCCTTAACCACTCGGCCATCGCAGCTGCATGAGTATGATGTCACTGTTGTCGTATACGAGCAATGCTCTGCTCATGTCAGGCGGAGACCAAAAAAATAAAGTAACGGAAGGACGGGGCACGTACCAGCAGTGCCCTGTTGTCCTCGCTTATTTTGCATGCTTTCATACAATTAATAAAAATAGCAACATGCATCACTCAAAGTGAGTGAAAGGGCACAGATGAGTGGTAATCAATCACTGCATGTTTCTACCCACTTTTCCCTATATTACGGCGGTGGTAACAGGCCCTTAAGTGTACTATGAAAGAGTCCAAAAGCCTAAACAAGACATGCATCATAAAAAAAAGTACTCTTTTCATGACTTGTCTAGATCAGGCAGGACAGGTCCAGACTACAAACCCTTCCGAGCCACCTGCTCTCTAAAACACTTCCTAGGTGTGGAAATTGTTTCAATGTTTACATCTAGTTTGAGTTTTTGCCATTTAACTCTGTGACTTGATGAGGATTGCGTAACGAGAAGTGAACATTTCCTTAACTAAACCAAATGGTGTTCATGCAAAATTTCATGACGCTACAAGCAGGATTCGAACCTACGCGGGGAAACACCATTGGATTTCAAGGCCAACGCCTTAACCACTCGGCCATCGCAGCTGAATGAGTATGATGTCACAGTTGTCGTATACGAGCCATGAACTACTCACGTCAGGCCGAGACATAAAAAATAAAGTAACAGAAGGACGGGGCACGTACCAGCAGTGCCCTGTTGTCCTCACTTATTTTGCATGCTTTGATACAATTAATAAAAATAGCAATACGCATCACTCAAAGTGAGTGACAGGGCACCGATGAGCGGTAATCAATCACTGCACATTTCTATCCTCGTTTCCCTATATTACGGCGGTGGCAACGGGCCCTTAAGTGTACTCAGAAAGAGTCCAAAAGCTTAAACAAGACACGCTTCATAAAAAAAGTACTCTTTTCATGACTTGTCTAGATCAGGCAGGACAGGTCCAGACTACGAACCCTTCCGAGCCACCTGCTCTCTAAAACACTTCCTGAGTGTGGAAATTGTCTCAATGTTTACATCTAGTATGAGTTTTTGCAGTTTAACTCTGTGACTTGATGAGGATTGCGTAATGAGAAGTGAACATTTACTTAACTAAACCAAATGGTGTTCATGCAAAATCTCATGCCGCTGCAAGCAGGATTCAAAACTACGCAGGGAAACCCCATTGAATTTCAAGTCCAACGCCTTAACCACTCGGCCATCGCAGCTGCGTGAGTATGATGTCACTGTTGTCGTATACGAGCCATGCGCTACTCATGTCAGGTCGAGACCTAAAAAATAAAGTAACGGAAGGACGGGGCACATACCAGCAGTGCCCTGTTGTCCTCACTTATTTCGCATACTTTCATACAATTAATAAAAATAGCAATATGCATCACTCAAAATGAGTGACAGGGCACAGATGAGCGGTAATCAATCACTGTACAATTCTACCCTCGTTTCCATATATTACGGCGGTGGCAACGGGCCCTTAAGTGTACTCAGAAAGAGTCCAAAAGCCTAAACAAGACACGCTTCATAAAAAAATTACTCATTTCGTAACTTGTCTAGATCAGGCAGGATAGGTCCAGACTACAAACCCTTCCGAGCCACCTGCTCTCTAAAACACTTCCTAGGTGTGGAAATTGTTTCAATGTTTACATCTAGTTTGAGTTTTTGCCATTTAACTCTGTGACTTGATGAGGATTGCGTAACGAGAAGTGAACATTTCCTTAACTAAACCAAATGGTGTTCATGCAAAATCACACTAGGCTGCAAGCAGGATTCGAACCTGCGCAGGGAAACCCCATTGGATTTCGAGTCCAACGCCTTAACCACTCGGCCATCGCAGCTGCATGAGTATGATGTCACTGTTGTCGTATACGAGCCATGCTCTGCTCATGTCAGGCGGAGACCAAAAAAATAAAGTAACGGAAGGACGGGGCACGTACCAGCAGTGCCCTGTTGTCCTTCATTATTTTGCATGCTTTCATACAATTAATAAAAATAGCAACATGCATCACTCAAAGTGAGTGAAAGGGCACAGATGAGTGGTAATCAATCACTGCATGTTTCTACCCACTTTTCCCTATATTACGGCGGTGGTAACAGGCCCTTAAGTGTACTAAGAAAGAGTCCAAAAGCCTAAACAAGACATGCATCATAAAAAAAAGTACTCTTTTCATGACTTGTCTAGATCAGGCAGGACAGGTCCAGACTACAAACCCTTCTGAGCCACCAGCTCTCTAAAACACTTCCTGGGTGTGGAAATTGTCTCAATGTTTACATCTAGTTTGAGTTTTTTCCATTTAACTCTGTAACTTGATGAGGATTGCGAACAAGAAGTGAACATTTCCTTAATTAAACCAAATGGTGTTCATGCAAAATCACACTACGCTGCAAGCAGGATTCGAACCTGCGCAGGGAAACCCCATTGGATTTCAAGTCCAATGCCTTAACCACTCGGCCATCGCAGCTGCATGAGTATGATGTCACTGTTGTCGTATACGAGCCATACTCTGCTCATGTCAGGCCGAGACCAAAAAATAAAGTAACAGAAGGACGGGGCACGTACCAGCAGTGCCCTGTTGTCCTCACTTATTTTGCATGCTTTCATACAATTAATAAAAATAGCAACATGCATCACTCAAAGTGAGTGAAAAGGCACAGATGAGTGGTAATCAATCATTGCGCATTTCTACCCTCTTTTCCCTATATTACGGCGGTGGTAACGGGCCCTTAAGTGTACTAAGAAAGAGTCCAAAAGCCTAAACAAGACACGCTTCATAAAAAAATAATTACTCTTTTCATGATTTGTCTAGATCATGCAGGACAGGTCCAGACTACGAACCCTTCCGAGGCACCTGCTCTCTAAAACACTTCCTGGGTGTGGAAATTGTCTCAATGTTTACATCTAGTTTGAGTTTTTGCCGTTTAACTCTTTGACTTGATGAGGATTGCGTAACAAGAAGTAAACATTTACTTAACTAAACCAAATGCTGTTCATGCAAAATCACACTACGCTGCAAGCAGGATTCGAACCTGCGCAGGGAAACCCCATTGGATTTCGAGTCCAACGCCTTAACCACTCGGCCATCGCAGCTGCGTGAGTATGATGTCACTGTTGTCGTATACGAGCCATGCGCTACTCATGTCAGGTCGAGACCTAAAAAATAAAGTAACGGAAGGACGGGGCACATACCAGCAGTGCCCTGTTGTCCTCACTTATTTCGCATACTTTCATACAATTAATAAAAATAGCAATATGCATCACTCAAAATGAGTGACAGGGCACAGATGAGCGGTAATCAATCACTGCACATTTCTACCCTTGTTTCTATATATTACGGCGGTGGCAACTGGCCCTTAAGTGTACTCAGAAAGAGTCCAAAAGCCTAAACAAGACACGCTTCATAAAAAAAATTACTCATTTCGTAACTTGTCTAGATCAGGCAGGATAGGTCCAGACTACAAACCCTTCCGAGCCACCTGCTCTCTAAAACACTTCCTAGGTGTGGAAATTGTTTCAATGTTTACATCTAGTTTGAGTTTTTGCCGTTTAACTCTGTGACTTGATGAGGATTGCGTAACAAGAAGTAAACATTTACTTAACTAAACCAAATGGTGTTCATGCAAAATCTCATGACGCTGCAAGCAGGATTCGAACCTACGCGGGGAGACCCCATTGGATTTCAAGTCCAACGCCTTAACCACTCGGCCATCGCAGCTACTTGAGTATGATGTCACAGTTGTCGTATACGAGCCATGCACTACTCACGTCAGGCCGAGACATAAAAAATAAAGTAACAGAAGGACGGGGCACGTACCAGCAGTGCCCTGTTGTCCTCACTTATTTTGCATGCTTTCATGCAATTAATAAAAATAGCAATACGCATCACTCAAAGTGAGTGACAGGGCACCGATGAGCGGTAATCAATCACTGCACATTTCTATCCTCGTTTCCCTATATAACGGCGGTGGCAACGGTCCCTTAAGTGTACTCAGAAAGACTCCAAAAGCTTAAACAAGACACGCTTCATAAAAAAAGTACTCTTTTCATGACTTGTCTAGATCAGGCAGGACAGGTCCAGACTACGAACCCTTCCGAGCCACCTGCTCTCTAAAACACTTCCTGGGTGTGGAAATTGTCTCAATGTTTACATCTAGTTTGAGTTTTTGCAGTTTAACTCTGTGACTTGATGAGGATTGCGTAATGAGAAGTGAACATTTACTTAACTTAACCAAATGGTGTTCATGCAAAATCTCATGCCGCTGCAAGCAGGATTCGAACCTACGTGGGGAAACCCCATTGGATTTCAAGTCCAACGCCTTAACCACTCGGTCATCGCAGCTGCGTGAGTATAATGTCACTGTTGTCGTATACGAGCCATGCGCTACTCATGTCAGGTCGAGACCTAAAAAATAAAGTAACGGAAGGACGGGGCACATACCAGCAGTGCCCTATTGTCCTCACTTATTTCGCATACTTTCATACAATTAATAAAAATAGCAATATGCATCACTCAAAATGAGTGACAGGGCACAGATGAGCGGTAATCAATCACTGCACATTTCTACCCTCGTTTCCATATATTACGGCGGTGGCAACGGGCCCTTAAGTGTACTCAGAAAGAGTCCAAAAGCCTAAACAAGACACGCTTCATAAAAAAAATTACTCATTTCGTAACTTGTCTAGATCAGGCAGGATAGGTCCAGACTACAAACCCTTCCGAGCCACCTGCTCTCTAAAACACTTCCTAGGTGTGGAAATTGTTTCAATGTTTACATCTAGTTTGAGTTTTTGCCATTTAACTCTGTGACTTGATGAGGATTGCGTAACGAGAAGTGAACATTTCCTTAACTAAACCAAATGGTGTTCATGCAAAATCTCATGACGCTACAAGCAGGATTCGAACCTACGCGGGGAAACACCATTGGATTTCAAGTCCAACGCCTTAACCACTCGGCCATCGCAGCTGCGTGAGTATGATGTCACAGTTGTCGTATACGAGCCATGAACTACTCACGTCAGGCCGAGACATAAAAAATAAAGTAACAGAAGGACGGGGCACGTACCAGCAGTGCCCTGTTGTCCTCACTTATTTTGCATGCTTTGATACAATTAATAAAAATAGCAATACGCATCACTCAAAGTGAGTGACAGGGCACCGATGAGCGGTAATCAATCACTGCACATTTCTATCCTCGTTTCCCTATATTACGGCGGTGGCAACGGTCCCTTAAGTGTACTCGGAAAGAGTCCAAAAGCTTAAACAAGACACGCTTCATAAAAAAAGTACTCTTTTCATGACTTGTCTAGATCAGGCAGGACAGGTCCAGACTACGAACCCTTCCGAGCCACCTGCTCTCTAAAACACTTCCTGAGTGTGGAAATTGTCTCAATGTTTACATCTAGTATGAGTTTTTGCAGTTTAACTCTGTGACTTGATGAGGATTGCGTAATGAGAAGTGAACATTTACTTAACTAAACCAAATTGTGTTCATGCAAAATCTCATGCCGCTGCAAGCAGGATTCAAACTTACGCGGAGAAACCCCATTGGATTTCAAGTCCAACGCCTTAACCACTCGGCCATCGCAGCTGCGTGAGTATGATGTCATTGTTGTCGTATACGAGCCATGCGCTACTCATGTCAGGTCGAGACCTAAAAAATAAAGTAACGGAAGGACGGGGCACTTACCAGCAGTGCCCTGTTGTCCTCACTTATTTCGCATACTTTCATACAATTAATGAAAATAGCAATATGCATCACTCAAAATGAGTGACAGGGCACAGATGAGCGGTAATCAATCACTGCACATTTCTACCCTCGTTTCTACATATTACGGCGGTGGCAACTGGCCCTTAAGTGTACTCAGAAAGAGTCCAAAAGCTTAAACAAGACACGCTTCATAAAAAAACAATTACTCATTTCGTAACTTGTCTAGATCAGGCAGGATAGGTCCAGACTACAAACCCTTCCGAGCCACCTGCTCTCTAAAACACTTCCTAGGTGTGGAAATTGTTTCAATGTTTACATCTAGTTTGAGTTTTTGCCATTTAACTCTGTGACTTGATGAGGATTGCGTAACGAGAAGTGAACATTTCCTTAACTAAACCAAATGGTGTTCATGCAAAATCATACTACGGTGCAAGCAGGATTCGAACCTGCGCAGGGAAACCCAATTGGATTTCGAGTCCAACGCCTTAACCACTCGGCCATCGCAGCTGCATGAGTATGATGTCACTGTTGTCGTATACGAGCAATGCTCTGCTCATGTCAGGCGGAGACTAAAAAAATAAAGTAACGGAAGGACGGGGCACGTACCAGCAGTGCCCTGTTGTCCTCGCTTATTTTGCATGCTTTCATACAATTAATAAAAATAGCAACATGCATCACTCAAAGTGAGTGAAAGGGCACAGATGAGTGGTAATCAATCACTGCATGTTTCTACCCACTTTTCCCTATATTACGGCGGTGGTAACAGGCCCTTAAGTGTACTATGAAAGAGTCCAAAAGCCTAAACAAGACATGCATCATAAAAAAAAGTACTCTTTTCATGACTTGTCTAGATCAGGCAGGACAGGTCCAGACTACAAACCCTTCCGAGCCACCAGCTCTCTAAAACACTTCCTGGGTGTGGAAATTGTCTCAATGTTTACATCTAGTTTGAGTTTTTTCCATTTAACTCTGTGACTTCATGAGGATTGCGAACAAGAAGTGAACATTTCCTTAACTAAACCAAATGGTGTTCATGCAAAATCACACTACGCTGCAAGCAGGATTCGAACCTGCGGAGGGAAACCCCATTGGATTTCGAGTCCAACGCCTTAACCACTCAGCCATCGCAGCTGCATGAGTATGATGTCACTGTTGTCGTATACGAGCCATACTCTGCTCATGTCAGGCCGAGACCAAAAAATAAAGTAACAGAAGGACGGGGCACGTACCAGCAGTGCCCTGTTGTCCTCACTTATTTTGCATGCTTTCAGACAATTAATAAAAATAGCAATACGCATCACTCAAAGTGAGTGACAGGGCACCGATGAGCGGTAATCAATCACTGCAGATTTCTATCCTCGTTTCCCTATATTACGGCGGTGGCAACGGGCCCTTAAGTGTACTCAGAAAGAGTCCAAAAGCTTAAACAAGACACGCTTCATAAAAAAAAGTACTCTTTTCATGACTTGTCTAGATCAGGCAGGACAGGTCCAGACTACGAACCCTTCCGAGCCACCTGCTCTCTAAAACACTTCCTGAGTGTGGAAATTGTCTCAATGTTTACATCTAGTTTGAGTTTTTGCAGTTTAACTCTGTAACTTGATGAGGATTGCGAACAAGAAGTGAACATTTCCTTAACTAAACCAAATGGTGTTCATGCAAAATCACACTACGCTGCAAGCAGGATTCAAACCTGCGCAGAGAAACCCCATTGGATTTCAAGTCCAACGCCTTAACCACTCGGCCATCGCAGCTGCATGAGTATGATGTCACTGTTGTCGTATACGAGCCATACTCTGCTCATGTCAGGCCGAGACCAAAAAATAAAGTAACAGAAGGACGGGGCACGTACCAGCAGTGCCCTGTTGTCCTCACTTATTTTGCATGCTTTCATACAATTAATAAAAATAGCAACATGCATCACTCAAAGTGAGTGAAAAGGCACAGATGAGTGTTATTCAATCATTGCGCATTTCTACCCTCTTTTCCCTATATTACGGCGGTGGTAACGGGCCCTTAAGTGTACTAAGAAAGAGTCCAAAAGCCTAAACAAGACACGCTTCATAAAAAAATAATTACTCTTTTCATGATTTGTCTAGATCATGCAGGACAGGTCCAGACTACGAACCTTTCCGAGGCACCTGCTCTCTAAAACACTTCCTGGGTGTGGAAATTGTCTCAATGTTTACATCTAGTTTGAGTTTTTGCCGTTTAACTCTGTGACTTGATGAGGATTGCGTAACAAGAAGTAAACATTTACTTAACTAAACCAAATGGTGTTCATGCAAAATCACACTACGCTGCAAGCAGGATTCGAACCTGCGCAGGGAAACCCCATTCGATTTCGAGTCCAACGCCTTAACCACTCGGCCATCGCAGCTGCGTGAGTATGATGTCACTGTTGTCGTATACGAGCCATGCGCTACTCATGTCAGGTCGAGACCTAAAAAATAAAGTAACGGAAGGACGGGGCACATACCAGCAGTGCCCTGTTGTCCTCACTTATTTCGCATACTTTCATACAATTAATAAAAATAGCAATATGCATCACTCAAAATGAGTGACAGGGCACAGATGAGCGGTAATCAATCACTGCACATTTCTACCCTCGTTTCTATATATTACGGCGGTGGCAACTGGCCCTTAAGTGTACTCAGAAAGAGTCCAAAAGCCTAAACAAGACACGCTTCATAAAAAAAATTACTCATTTCGTAACTTGTCTAGATCAGGCAGGATAGGTCCAGACTACAAACCCTTCCGAGCCACCTGCTCTCTAAAACACTTCCTAGGTGTGGAAATTGTTTTAATGTTTACATCTAGTTTGAGTTTTTGCCATTTAACTCTGTGACTTGATGAGGATTGCGTAACGAGAAGTGAACATTTCCTTAACTAAACCAAATGGTGTTCATGCAAAATCATACTACGCTGCAAGTAGGATTCGAACCTGCGCAGGGAAACCCCATTGGATTTCGAGTCCAACGCCTTAACCACTCGGCCATCGCAGCTGCATGAGTATGATGTCACTGTTGTCGTATACGAGCAATGCTCTGCTCATGTCAGGCGGAGACCAAAAAAATAAAGTAACGGAAGGACGGGGCACGTACCAGCAGTGCCCTATTGTCCTCACTTATTTCGCATACTTTCATACAATTAATAAAAATAGCAATATGCATCACTCAAAATGAGTGACAGGGCACAGATGAGCGGTAATCAATCACTGCACATTTCTACCCTCGTTTCCATATAATACGGCGGTGGCAACGGGCCCTTAAGTGTACTCAGAAAGAGTCCAAAAGCCTAAACAAGACACGCTTCATAAAAAAAATTACTCATTTCGTAACTTGTCTAGATCAGGCAGGATAGGTCCAGACTACAAACCCTTCCGAGCCACCTGCTCTCTAAAACACTTCCTAGGTGTGGAAATTGTTTCAATGTTTACATCTAGTTTGAGTTTTTGCCATTTAACTCTGTAACTTGATGAGGATTGCGTAACGAGAAGTGAACATTTCCTTAACTAAACCAAATGGTGTTCATGCAAAATCTCATGACGCTACAAGCAGGATTCGAACCTACGCAGGGAAACACCATTGGATTTCAAGTCCAACGCCTTAACCACTCGGCCATCGCAGCTGCGTGAGTATGATGTCACAGTTGTCGTATACGAGCCATGAACTACTCACGTCAGGCCGAGACATAAAAAATAAAGTAACAGAAGGACGGGGCACGTACCAGCAGTGCCCTGTTGTCCTCACTTATTTTGCATGCTTTGATACGATTAATAAAAATAGCAATACGCATCACTCAAAGTGAGTGACAGGGCACCGATGAGCGGTAATCAATCACTGCACATTTCTATCCTCGTTTCCCTATATTACGGCGGTGGCAACGGTCCCTTAAGTGTACTCAGAAAGAGTCCAAAAGCTTAAACAAGACACGCTTCATAAAAAAAGTACTCTTTTCATGACTTGTCTAGATCAGGCAGGACAGGTCCAGACTACGAACCCTTCCGAGCCACCTGCTCTCTAAAACACTTCCTGAGTGTGGAAATTGTCTCAATGTTTACATCTAGTATGAGTTTTTGCAGTTTAACTCTGTGACTTGATGAGGATTGCGTAATGAGAAGTGAACATTTACTTAACTAAACCAAATTGTGTTCATGCAAAATCTCATGCCGCTGCAAGCAGGATTCAAACTTACGCGGAGAAACCCCATTGGATTTCAAGTCCAACGCCTTAACCACTCGGCCATCGCAGCTGCGTGAGTATGATGTCATTGTTGTCGTATACGAGCCATGCGCTACTCATGTCAGGTCGAGACCTAAAAAATACAGTAACGGAAGGACGGGGCACTTACCAGCAGTGCCCTGTTGTCCTCACTTATTTCGCATACTTTCATACAATTAATGAAAATAGCAATATGCATCACTCAAAATGAGTGACAGGGCACAGATGAGCGGTAATCAATCACTGCACATTTCTACCCTCGTTTCTATATATTACGGCGGTGGCAACTGGCCCTTAAGTGTACTCAGAAAGAGTCCAAAAGCTTAAACAAGACACGCTTCATAAAAAAAAATTACTCATTTCGTAACTTGTCTAGATCAGGCAGGATAGGTCCAGACTACAAACCCTTCCGAGCCACCTGCTCTCTAAAACACTTCCTAGGTGTGGAAATTGTTTCAATGTTTACATCTAGTTTGAGTTTTTGCCATTTAACTCTGTGACTTGATGAGGATTGCGTAACGAGAAGTGAACATTTCCTTAACTAAACCAAATGGTGTTCATGCAAAACCACACTACGCTACAAGCAGGATTCGAACCTGCGCAGGGAAACCCCATTGGATTTCGAGTCCAACGCCTTAACCACTCGGCCATCGCAGCTGCATGAGTATGATGTCACTGTTGTCGTATACGAGCCATGCTCTGCTCATGTCAGGCGGAGACCAAAAAAATAAAGTAACGGAAGGACGGGGCACGTACCAGCAGTGCCCTGTTGTCCTCACTTATTTTGCATGCTTTCATACAATTAATAAAAATAGCAACATGCATCACTCAAAGTGAGTGAAAGGGCACAGATGAGTGGTAATCAATCACTGCATGTTTCTACCCACTTTTCCCTATATTACGGCGGTGGTAACAGGCCCTTAAGTGTACTATGAAAGAGTCCAAAAGCCTAAACAAGACATGCATCATAAAAAAAAGTACTCTTTTCATGACTTGTCTAGATCAGGCAGGACAGGTCCAGACTACAAACCCTTCCGAGCCACCAGCTCTCTAAAACACTTCCTGGGTGTGGAAATTGTCTCAATGTTTACATCTAGTTTGAGTTTTTTCCATTTAACTCTGTGACTTGATGAGGATTGCGAACAAGAAGTGAACATTTCCTTAACTAAACCAAATGGTGTTCATGCAAAATCACACTACGCTGCAAGCAGGATTCGAACCTGCGCAGGGAAACCCCATTGGATTTCGAGTCCAACGCCTTAACCACTCGGCCATCGCAGCTGCGTGAGTATGATGTCACTGTTGTCGTATACGAGCCATGCGCTACTCATGTCAGGTCGAGACCTAAAAAATAAAGTAACGGAAGGACGGGGCACATACCAGCAGTGCCCTGTTGTCCTCACTTATTTTGCATGCTTTCAGACAATTAATAAAAATAGCAATACGCATCACTCAAAGTGAGTGACAGGGCACCGATGAGCGGTAATCAATCACTGCAGATTTCTATCCTCGTTTCCCTATATTACGGCGGTGGCAACGGGCCCTTAAGTGTACTCAGAAAGAGTCCAAAAGCTTAAACAAGACACGCTTCATAAAAAAAAGTACTCTTTTCATGACTTGTCTAGATCAGGCAGGACAGGTCCAGACTACGAACCCTTCCGAGCCACCTGCTCTCTAAAACACTTCCTGAGTGTGGAAATTGTCTCAATGTTTACATCTAGTTTGAGTTTTTGCAGTTTAACTCTGTAACTTGATGAGGATTGCGAACAAGAAGTGAACATTTCCTTAACTAAACCAAATGGTGTTCATGCAAAATCACACTACGCTGCAAGCAGGATTCAAACCTGCGCAGAGAAACCCCATTGGATTTCAAGTCCAACGCCTTAACCACTCGGCCATCGCAGCTGCATGAGTATGATGTCACTGTTGTCGTATACGAGCCATACTCTGCTCATGTCAGGCCGAGACCAAAAAATAAAGTAACAGAAGGACGGGGCACGTACCAGCAGTGCCCTGTTGTCCTCACTTATTTTGCATGCTTTCATACAATTAATAAAAATAGCAACATGCATCACTCAAAGTGAGTGAAAAGGCACAGATGAGTGTTATTCAATCATTGCGCATTTCTACCCTCTTTTCCCTATATTACGGCGGTGGTAACGGGCCCTTAAGTGTACTAAGAAAGAGTCCAAAAGCCTAAACAAGACACGCTTCATAAAAAAATAATTACTCTTTTCATGATTTGTCTAGATCATGCAGGACAGGTCCAGACTACGAACCCTTCCGAGGCACCTGCTCTCTACAACACTTCCTGGGTGTGGAAATTGTCTCAATGTTTACATCTAGTTTGAGTTTTTGCCGTTTAACTCTGTGACTTGATGAGGATTGCGTAACAAGAAGTAAACATTTACTTAACTAAACCAAATGGTGTTCATGCAAAATCACACTACGCTGCAAGCAGGATTCGAACCTGCGCAGGGAAACCCCATTGGATTTCGAGTCCAACGCCTTAACCACTCGGCCATCGCAGCTGCGTGAGTATGATGTCACTGTTGTCGTATACGAGCCATGCGCTACTCATGTCAGGTCGAGACCTAAAAAATAAAGTAACGGAAGGACGGGGCACATACCAGCAGTGCCCTGTTGTCCTCACTTATTTCGCATACTTTCATACAATTAATAAAAATAGCAATATGCATCACTCAAAATGAGTGACAGGGCACAGATGAGCGGTAATCAATCACTGCACATTTCTACCCTCGTTTCTATATATTACGGCGGTGGCAACTGGCCCTTAAGTGTACTCAGAAAGAGTCCAAAAGCCTAAACAAGACACGCTTCATAAAAAAAATTACTCATTTCGTAACTTGTCTAGATCAGGCAGGATAGGTCCAGACTACAAACCCTTCCGAGCCACCTGCTCTCTAAAACACTTCCTAGGTGTGGAAATTGTTTTAATGTTTACATCTAGTTTGAGTTTTTGCCATTTAACTCTGTGACTTGATGAGGATTGCGTAACGAGAAGTGAACATTTCCTTAACTAAACCAAATGGTGTTCAAGCAAAATCATACTACGCTGCAAGTAGGATTCGAACCTGCGCAGGGAAACCCCATTAGATTTCGAGTCCAACGCCTTAACCACTCGGCCATCGCAGCTGCATGAGTATGATGTCACTGTTGTCGTATACGAGCAATGCTCTGCTCATGTCAGGCGGAGACCAAAAAAATAAAGTAACGGAAGGACGGGGCACGTACCAGCAGTGCCCTGTTGTCCTCGCTTATTTTGCATGCTTTCATACAATTAATAAAAATAGCAACATGCATCACTCAAAGTGAGTGAAAGGGCACAGATGAGTGGTAATCAATCACTGCATGTTTCTACCCACTTTTCCCTATATTACGGCGGTGGTAACAGGCCCTTAAGTGTACTATGAAAGAGTCCAAAAGCCTAAACAAGACATGCATCATAAAAAAAAGTACTCTTTTCATGACTTGTCTAGATCAGGCAGGACAGGTCCAGACTACAAACCCTTCCGAGCCACCAGCTCTCTAAAACACTTCCTGGGTGTGGAAATTGTCTCAATGTTTACATCTAGTTTGAGTTTTTACCATTTAACTCTGTGACTTGATGAGGATTGCGAACAAGAAGTGAACATTTCCTTAACTAAACCAAATGGTGTTCATGCAAAATAACACTACGCTGCAAGCAGGATTCGAACCTGCGCAGGGAAACCCCATTGGATTTCAAGTCCAACGCCTTAACCACTCGGCCATCGCAGCTGCATGAGTATGATGTCACTGTTGTCGTATACGAGCCATACTCTGCTCATGTCAGGCCGAGACCAAAAAATAAAGTAACAGAAGGACGGGGCACGTACCAGCAGTGCCCTGTTGTCCTCACTTATTTTGCATGCTTTCAGACAATTAATAAAAATAGCAATACGCATCACTCAAAGTGTGTGACAGGGCACCGATGAGCGGTAATCAATCACTGCAGATTTCTATCCTCGTTTCCCTATATTACGGCGGTGGCAACGGGCCCTTAAGTGTACTCAGAAAGAGTCCAAAAGCTTAAACAAGACACGCTTCATAAAAAAAAGTACTCTTTTCATGACTTGTCTAGATCAGGCAGGACAGGTCCAGACTACGAACCCTTCCGAGCCACCTGCTCTCTAAAACACTTCCTGAGTGTGGAAATTGTCTCAATGTTTACATCTAGTTTGAGTTTTTGCAGTTTAACTCTGTGACTTGATGAGGATTGCGTAATGAGAAGTGAACATTTACTTAACTTAACCAAATGGTGTTCATGCAAAATCTCATGCCGCTGCAAGCAGGATTCGAACCTACGTGGGGAAACCCCATTGGATTTCAAGTCCAACGCCTTAACCACTCGGCCATCGCAGCTGCGTGAGTATGAGGTCACTGTTGTCGTATACGAGCCATGCGCTACTCATGTCAGGTCGAGACCTAAAAAATAAAGTAACGGAAGGACGGGGCACATACCAGCAGTGCCCTATTGTCCTCACTTATTTCGCATACTTTCATACAATTAATAAAAATAGCAATATGCATCACTTAAAATGAGTGACAGGGCACAGATGAGCGGTAATCAATCACTGCACATTTCTACCCTCGTTTCCATATATTACGGTGGTGGCAACGGGCCCTTAAGTGTACTCAGAAAGAGTCCAAAAGCCTAAACAAGACACGCTTCATATAAAAAATTACTCATTTCGTAACTTGTCTTGATCAGGCAGGATAGGTCCAGACTACAAACCCTTCCGAGCCACCTGCTCTCTAAAACACTTCCTAGGTGTGGAAATTGTTTCAATGTTTACATCTAGTTTGAGTTTTTGCCATTTAACTCTGTGACTTGATGAGGATTGCGTAAAGAGAAGTGAACATTTCCTTAACTAAACCAAATGGTGTTCATGCAAAATCTCATGACGCTACAAGCAGGATTCGAACCTACGCGGGGAAACCCCATTGGATTTCAAGTCCTACGCCTTAACCACTCGGCCATCGCAGCTGCGTGAGTATGATGTCACAGTTGTCGTATACGAGCCATGCACTACTCACGTCAGGCCGAGACATAAAAAATAAAGTAACAGAAGGACGGGGCACGTACCAGCAGTGCCCTGTTGTCCTCACTTATTTTGCATGCTTTGATACAATTAATAAAAATAGCAATACGCATCACTCAAAGTGAGTGACAGGGCACCGATGAGCGGTAATCAATCACTGCACATTTCTATCCTCGTTTCCCTATATTACGGCGGTGGCAACGGGCCCTTAAGTGTACTCAGAAAGAGTCCAAAAGCTTAAACAAGACACGCTTCATAAAAAAGTACTCTTTTCATGACTTGTCTAGATCAGGCAGGACAGGTCCAGGCTACGAACCCTTCCGAGCCACCTGCTCTCTAAAACACTTCCTGAGTGTGGAAATTGTCTCAATGTTTACATCTAGTTTGAGTTTTTGCAGTTTAACTCTGTAACTTGATGAGGATTGCGAACAAGAAGTGAACATTTCCTTAACTAAACCAAATGGTGTTCATGCAAAATCACACTACGCTGCAAGCAGGATTCAAACCTGCGCAGAGAAACCCCATTGGATTTCAAGTCCAACGCCTTAACCACTCGGCCATCGCAGCTGCATGAGTATGATGTCACTGTTGTCGTATACGAGCCATACTCTGCTCATGTCAGGCCGAGACCAAAAAATAAAGTAACAGAAGGACGGGGCACGTACCAGCAGTGCCCTGTTGTCCTCACTTATTTTGCATGCTTTCATACAATTAATAAAAATAGCAACATGCATCACTCAAAGTGAGTGAAAAGGCACAGATGAGTGTTATTCAATCATTGCGCATTTCTACCCTCTTTTCCCTATATTACGGCGGTGGTAACGGGCCCTTAAGTGTACTAAGAAAGAGTCCAAAAGCCTAAACAAGACACGCTTCATAAAAAAATAATTACTCTTTTCATGATTTGTCTAGATCATGCAGGACAGGTCCAGACTACGAACCCTTCCGAGGCACCTGCTCTCTAAAACACTTCCTGGGTGTGGAAATTGTCTCAATGTTTACATCTAGTTTGAGTTTTTGCCGTTTAACTCTGTGACTTGATGAGGATTGCGTAACAAGAAGTAAACTTTTACTTAACTAAACCAAATGGTGTTCATGCAAAATCACACTACGCTGCAAGCAGGATTCGAACCTGCGCAGGGAAACCCCATTGGATTTCGAGTCCAACGCCTTGACCACTCGGCCATCGCAGCTGCGTGAGTATGATGTCACTGTTGTCGTATACGAGCCATGCGCTACTCATGTCAGGTCGAGACCTAAAAAATAAAGTAACGGAAGGACGGGGCACATACCAGCAGTGCCCTGTTGTCCTCACTTATTTCGCATACTTTCATACAATTAATAAAAATAGCAATATGCATCACTCAAAATGAGTGACAGGGCACAGATGAGCGGTAATCAATCACTGCACATTTCTACCCTCGTTTCTATATATTACGGCGGTGGCAACTGGCCCTTAAGTGTACTCAGAAAGAGTCCAAAAGCCTAAACAAGACACGCTTCATAAAAAAAATTACTCATTTCGTAACTTGTCTAGATCAGGCAGGATAGGTCCAGACTACAAACCCTTCCGAGCCACCTGCTCTCTAAAACACTTCCTAGGTGTGGAAATTGTTTTAATGTTTACATCTAGTTTGAGTTTTTGCCATTTAACTCTGTGACTTGATGAGGATTGCGTAACGAGAAGTGAACATTTCCTTAACTAAACCAAATGGTGTTCATGCAAAATCATACTACGCTGCAAGTAGGATTCGAACCTGCGCAGGGAAACCCCATTGGATTTCGAGTCCAACGCCTTAACCACTCGGCCATCGCAGCTGCATGAGTATGATGTCACTGTTGTCGTATACGAGCAATGCTCTGCTCATGTCAGGCGGAGACCAAAAAAATAAAGTAACGGAAGGACGGGGCACGTACCAGCAGTGCCCTATTGTCCTCACTTATTTCGCATACTTTCATACAATTAATAAAAATAGCAATATGCATCACTCAAAATGAGTGACAGGGCACAGATGAGCGGTAATCAATCACTGCACATTTCTACCCTCGTTTCCATATATTACGGCGGTGGCAACGGGCCCTTAAGTGTACTCAGAAAGAGTCCAAAAGCCTAAACAAGACACGCTTCATAAAAAAAATTACTCATTTCGTAACTTGTCTAGATCAGGCAGGATAGGTCCAGACTACAAACCCTTCCGAGCCACCTGCTCTCTAAAACACTTCCTAGGTGTGGAAATTGTTTCAATGTTTACATCTAGTTTGAGTTTTTGCCATTTAACTCTGTGACTTGATGAGGATTGCGTAACGAGAAGTGAACATTTCCTTAACTAAACCAAATGGTGTTCATGCAAAATCTCAAGACGCTACAAGCAGGATTCGAACCTACGCAGGGAAACACCATTGGATTTCAAGTCCAACGCCTTAACCACTCGGCCATCGCAGCTGCGTGAGTATGATGTCACAGTTGTCGTATACGAGCCATGAACTACTCACGTCAGGCCGAGACATAAAAAATAAAGTAACAGAAGGACGGGGCACGTACCAGCAGTGCCCTGTTGTCCTCACTTATTTTGCATGCTTTGATACAATTAATAAAAATAGCAATACGCATCACTCAAAGTGAGTGACAGGGCACCGATGAGCGGTAATCAATCACTGCACATTTCTATCCTCGTTTCCCTATATTACGGCGGTGGCAACGGTCCCTTAAGTGTACTCAGAAAGAGTCCAAAAGCTTAAACAAGACACGCTTCATAAAAAAAGTACTCTTTTCATGACTTGTCTAGATCAGGCAGGACAGGTTCAGACTACGAACCCTTCCGAGCCACCTGCTCTCTAAAACACTTCCTGAGTGTGGAAATTGTCTCAATGTTTACATCTAGTATGAGTTTTTGCAGTTTAACTCTGTGACTTGATGAGGATTGCGTAATGAGAAGTGAACATTTACTTAACTAAACCAAATTGTGTTCATGCAAAATCTCATGCCGCTGCAAGCAGGATTCAAACTTACGCGGAGAAACCCCATTGGATTTCAAGTCCAACGCCTTAACCACTCGGCCATCGCAGCTGCGTGAGTATGATGTCATTGTTGTCGTATACGAGCCATGCGCTACTCATGTCAGGTCGAGACCTAAAAAATAAAGTAACGGAAGGACGGGGCACTTACCAGCAGTGCCCTGTTGTCCTCACTTATTTCGCATACTTTCATACAATTAATGAAAATAGCAATATGCATCACTCAAAATGAGTGACAGGGCACAGATGAGCGGTAATCAATCACTGCACATTTCTACCCTCGTTTCTATATATTACGGCGGTGGCAACTGGCCCTTAAGTGTACTCAGAAAGAGTCCAAAAGCTTAAACAAGACACGCTTCATAAAAAAAAATTACTCATTTCGTAACTTGTCTAGATCAGGCAGGATAGGTCCAGACTACAAACCCTTCCGAGCCACCTGCTCTCTAAAACACTTCCTAGGTGTGGAAATTGTTTCAATGTTTACATCTAGTTTGAGTTTTTGCCATTTAACTCTGTGACTTGATGAGGATTGCGTAACGAGAAGTGAACATTTCCTTAACTAAACCAAATGGTGTTCATGCAAAATCATACTACGGTGCAAGCAGGATTCGAACCTGCGCAGGGAAACCCCATTGGATTTCGAGTCCAACGCCTTAACCACTCGGCCATCGCAGCTGCATGAGTATGATGTCACTGTTGTCGTATACGAGCAATGCTCTGCTCATGTCAGGCGGAGACCAAAAAAATAAAGTAACGGAAGGACGGGGCACGTACCAGCAGTGCCCTGTTGTCCTCGCTTATTTTGCATGCTTTCATACAATTAATAAAAATAGCAACATGCATCACTCAAAGTGAGTGAAAGGGCACAGATGAGTGGTAATCAATCACTGCATGTTTCTACCCACTTTTCCCTATATTACGGCGGTGGTAACAGGCCCTTAAGTGTACTATGAAAGAGTCCAAAAGCCTAAACAAGACATGCATCATAAAAAAAAGTACTCTTTTCATGACTTGTCTAGATCAGGCAGGACAGGTCCAGACTACAAACCCTTCCGAGCCACCAGCTCTCTAAAACACTTCCTGGGTGTGGAAATTGTCTCAATGTTTACATCTAGTTTGAGTTTTTTCCATTTAACTCTGTGACTTGATGAGGATTGCGAACAAGAAGTGAACATTTCCTTAACTAAACCAAATGGTGTTCATGCAAAATCACACTACGCTGCAAGCAGGATTCGAACCTGCGCAGGGAAACCCCATTGGATTTCGAGTCCAACGCCTTAACCACTCGGCCATCGCAGCTGCATGAGTACGATGTCACTGTTGTCGTATACGAGCCATACTCTGCTCATGTCAGGCCGAGACCAAAAAATAAAGTAACAGAAGGACGGGGCACGTACCAGCAGTGCCCTGTTGTCCTCACTTATTTTGCATGCTTTCAGACAATTAATAAAAATAGCAATACGCATCACTCAAAGTGAGTGACAGGGCACCGATGAGCGGTAATCAATCACTGCAGATTTCTATCCTCGTTTCCCTATATTACGGCGGTGGCAACGGGCCCTTAAGTGTACTCAGAAAGAGTCCAAAAGCTTAAACAAGACACGCTTCATAAAAAAAAGTACTCTTTTCATGACTTGTCTAGATCAGGCAGGACAGGTCCAGACTACGAACCCTTCCGAGCCACCTGCTCTCTAAAACACTTCCTGAGTGTGGAAATTGTCTCAATGTTTACATCTAGTTTGAGTTTTTGCAGTTTAACTCTGTGACTTGATGAGGATTGCGTAATGAGAAGTGAACATTTACTTAACTTAACCAAATGGTGTTCATGCAAAATCTCATGCCGCTGCAAGCAGGATTCGAACCTACGTGGGGAAACCCCATTGGATTTCAAGTCCAACGCCTTAACCACTCGGCCATCGCAGCTGCATGAGTATGATGTCACTGTTGTCGTATACGAGCCATACTCTGCTCATGTCAGGCCGAGACCAAAAAATAAAGTAACAGAAGGACGGGGCACGTACCAGCAGTGCCCTGTTGTCCTCACTTATTTTGCATGCTTTCATACAATTAATAAAAATAGCAACATGCATCACTCAAAGTGAGTGAAAAGGCACAGATGAGTGTTATTCAATCATTGCGCATTTCTACCCTCTTTTCCCTATATTACGGCGGTGGTAACGGGCCCTTAAGTGTACTAAGAAAGAGTCCAAAAGCCTAAACAAGACACGCTTCATAAAAAAATAATTACTCTTTTCATGATTTGTCTAGATCATGCAGGACAGGTCCAGACTACGAACCCTTCCGAGGCACCTGCTCTCTAAAACACTTCCTGGGTGTGGAAATTGTCTCAATGTTTACATCTAGTTTGAGTTTTTGCCGTTTAACTCTGTGACTTGATGAGGATTGCGTAACAAGAAGTAAACATTTACTTAACTAAACCAAATGGTGTTCATGCAAAATCACACTACGCTGCAAGCAGGATTCGAACCTGCGCAGGGAAACCCCATTGGATTTCGAGTCCAACGCCTTAACCACTCGGCCATCGCAGCTGCGTGAGTATGATGTCACTGTTGTCGTATACGAGCCATGCGCTACTCATGTCAGGTCGAGACCTAAAAAATAAAGTAACGGAAGGACGGGGCACATACCAGCAGTGCCCTGTTGTCCTCACTTATTTCGCATACTTTCATACAATTAATAAAAAAGCAATATGCATCACTCAAAATGAGTGACAGGGCACAGATGAGCGGTAATCAATCACTGCACATTTCTACCCTCGTTTCTATATATTACGGCGGTGGCAACTGGCCCTTAAGTGTACTCAGAAAGAGTCCAAAAGCCTAAACAAGACACGCTTCATAAAAAAAATTACTCATTTCGTAACTTGTCTAGATCAGGCAGGATAGGTCCAGACTACAAACCCTTCCGAGCCACCTGCTCTCTAAAACACTTCCTAGGTGTGGAAATTGTTTTAATGTTTACATCTAGTTTGAGTTTTTGCCATTTAACTCTGTGACTTGATGAGGATTGCGTAACGAGAAGTGAACATTTCCTTAACTAAACCAAATGGTGTTCATGCAAAATCATACTACGCTGCAAGTAGGATTCGAACCTGCGCAGGGAAACCCCATTGGATTTCGAGTCCAACGCCTTAACCACTCGGCCATCGCAGCTGCATGAGTATGATGTCACTGTTGTCGTATACGAGCAATGCTCTGCTCATGTCAGGCGGAGACCAAAAAAATAAAGTAACGGAAGGACGGGGCACGTACCAGCAGTGCCCTGTTGTCCTCGCTTATTTTGCATGCTTTCATACAATTAATAAAAATAGCAACATGCATCACTCAAAGTGAGTGAAAGGGCACAGATGAGTGGTAATCAATCACTGCATGTTTCTACCCACTTTTCCCTATATTACGGCGGTGGTAACAGGCCCTTAAGTGTACTATGAAAGAGTCCAAAAGCCTAAACAAGACATGCATCATAAAAAAAAGTACTCTTTTCATGACTTGTCTAGATCAGGCAGGACAGGTCCAGACTACAAACCCTTCCGAGCCACCAGCTCTCTAAAACACTTCCTGGGTGTGGAAATTGTCTCAATGTTTACATCTAGTTTGAGTTTTTTCCATTTAACTCTGTGACTTGATGAGGATTGCGAACAAGAAGTGAACATTTCCTTAACTAAACCAAATGGTGTTCATGCAAAATAACACTACGCTGCAAGCAGGATTCGAACCTGCGCAGGGAAACTCCATTGGATTTCAAGTCCAACGCCTTAACCACTCGGCCATCGCAGCTGCATGAGTATGATGTCACTGTTGTCGTATACGAGCCATACTCTGCTCATGTCAGGCCGAGACCAAAAAATAAAGTAACAGAAGGACGGGGCACGTACCAGCAGTGCCCTGTTGTCCTCACTTATTTTGCATGCTTTCAGACAATTAATAAAAATAGCAATACGCATCACTCAAAGTGAGTGACAGGGCACCGATGAGCGGTAATCAATCACTGCAGATTTCTATCCTCGTTTCCCTATATTACGGCGGTGGCAACGGGCCCTTAAGTGTACTCAGAAAGAGTCCAAAAGCTTAAACAAGACACGCTTCATAAAAAAAAGTACTCTTTTCATGACTTGTCTAGATCAGGCAGGACAGGTCCAGACTACGAACCCTTCCGAGCCACCTGCTCTCTAAAACACTTCCTGAGTGTGGAAATTGTCTCAATGTTTACATCTAGTTTGAGTTTTTGCAGTTTAACTCTGTGACTTGATGAGGATTGCGTAATGAGAAGTGAACATTTACTTAACTTAACCAAATGGTGTTCATGCAAAATCTCATGCCGCTGCAAGCAGGATTCGAACCTACGTGGGGAAACCCCATTGGATTTCAAGTCCAACGCCTTAACCACTCGGCCATCGCAGTTGCGTGAGTATGAGGTCACTGTTGTCGTATACGAGCCATGCGCTACTCATGTCAGGTCGAGACCTAAAAAATAAAGTAACGGAAGGACGGGGCACATACCAGCAGTGCCCTATTGTCCTCACTTATTTCGCATACTTTCATACAATTAATAAAAATAGCAATATGCATCACTTAAAATGAGTGACAGGGCACAGATGAGCGGTAATCAATCACTGCACATTTCTACCCTCGTTTCCATATATTACGGTGGTGGCAACGGGCCCTTAAGTGTACTCAGAAAGAGTCCAAAAGCCTAAACAAGACACGCTTCATATAAAAAATTACTCATTTCGTAACTTGTCTAGATCAGGCAGGATAGGTCCAGACTACAAACCCTTCCGAGCCACCTGCTCTCTAAAACACTTCCTAGGTGTGGAAATTGTTTCAATGTTTACATCTAGTTTGAGTTTTTGCCATTTAACTCTGTGACTTGATGAGGATTGCGTAAAGAGAAGTGAACATTTCCTTAACTAAACCAAATGGTGTTCATGCACAATCTCATGACGCTACAAGCAGGATTCGAACCTACGCGGGGAAACCCCATTGGATTTCAAGTCCAACGCCTTAACCACTCGGCCATCGCAGCTGCGGGAGTATGATGTCACAGTTGTCGTATACGAGCCATGCACTACTCACGTCAGGCCGAGACATAAAAAATAAAGTAACAGAAGGACGGGGCACGTACCAGCAGTGCCCTGTTGTCCTCACTTATTTTGCATGCTTTGATACAATTAATAAAAATAGCAATACGCATCACTCAAAGTGAGTGACAGGGCACCGATGAGCGGTAATCAATCACTGCACATTTCTATCCTCGTTTCCCTATATTACGGCGGTGGCAACGGGCCCTTAAGTGTACTCAGAAAGAGTCCAAAAGCTTAAACAAGACACGCTTCATAAAAAAGTACTCTTTTCATGACTTGTCTAGATCAGGCAGGACAGGTCTAGGCTACGAACCCTTCCGAGCCACCTGCTCTCTAAAACACTTCCTGAGTGTGGAAATTGTCTCAATGTTTACATCTAGTATGAGTTTTTGCAGTTTAACTCTGTGACTTGATGAGGATTGCGTAATGAGAAGTGAACATTTACTTAACTAAACCAAATTGTGTTCATGCAAAATCTCATGCCGCTGCAAGCAGGATTCAAACCTACGCGGAGAAACCCCATTGGATTTCAAGTCCAACGCCTTAACCACTCGGCCATCGCAGCTGCGTGAGTATGATGTCACTGTTGTCGTATACGAGCCATGCGCTACGCATGTCAGGTCGAGACCTAAAAAATAAAGTAACGGAAGGACGGGGCACATACCAGCAGTGCCCGTTTGTCCTCACTTATTTCGCATACTTTCATACAATTAATAAAAATAGCAATATGCATCACTCAAAATGAGTGACAGGGCACAGATGAGCGGTAATCAATCACTGCACATTTCTACCCTCGTTTCTATATATTACGGCGGTGGCAACGGGCCCTTAAGTGTACTCAGAAAGAGTCCAAAAGCCTAAACAAGACACGCTTCATAAAAAAAATTACTCATTTCGTAACTTGTCTAGATCAGGCAGGATAGGTCCAGACTACAAACCCTTCCGAGCCACCTGCTCTCTAAAACACTTCCTAGGTGTGGAAATTGTTTTAATGTTTACATCTAGTTCGAGTTTTTGCCATTTAACTCTGTGACTTGATGAGGATTGCGTAACGAGAAGTGAACATTTCCTTAACTAAACCAAATGGTGTTCATGCAAAATCATACTACGCTGCAAGCAGGATTCGAACCTGCGCAGGGAAACCCCATAAGATTTTGAGTCCAACGCCCTAACCACTCGGCCATCGCAGCTGCATGAGTATGATGTCACTGTTGTCATATACGAGCCATGCTCTGCTCATGTCAGGCGGAGACCAAAAAAATAAAGTAACGGAAGGACGGGGCACGTACCAGCAGTGCCCTGTTGTCCTCACTTATTTTGCATGCTTTCATACAATTAATAAAAATAGCAACATGCAGCACTCAAAGTGAGTGAAAGGGCACAGATGAGTGGTAATCAATCACTGCATGTTTCTACCCACTTTTCCCTATCTTACGGCGGTGGTAACAGGCCCTTAAGTGTACTAAGAAAGAGTCCAAAAGCCTAAACAAGACATGCATCATAAAAAAAAGCACTCTTTTCATGACTTGTCTAGATCAGGCAGGACAGGTCCAGACTACAAACCCTTCTGAGCCACCAGCTCTCTAAAACACTTCCTGGGTGTGGAAATTGTCTCAATGTTTACATCTAGTTTGAGTTTTTTCCATTTAACTCTGTAACTTGATGAGGATTGCGAACAAGAAGTGAACATTTCCTTAACTAAACCAAATGGTGTTCATGCAAAATCACACTACGCTGCAAGCAGGATTCGAACCTGCGCAGGGAAACCCCATTGGATTTCGAGTCCAACGCCTTAACCACTCGGCCATCGCAGCTGCATGAGTATGATGTCACTGTTGTCGTATACGAGCCATACTCTGCTCATGTCAGGCCGAGACCAAAAAATAAAGTAACAGAAGGACGGGGCACGTACCAGCAGTGCCCTGTTGTCCTCACTTATTTTGCATGCTTTCATACAATTAATAAAATAGCAACATGCATCACTCAAAGTGAGTGAAAAGGCACAGATGAGTGGTAATCAATCATTGCGCATTTCTACCCTCTTTTCCCTATATTACGGCGGTGGTAACGGGCCCTTAAGTGTACTAAGAAAGAGTCCAAAGCCTAAACAAGACACGCTTCATAAAAAAATAATTACTCTTTTCATGACTTGTCTAGATCATGCAGGACAGGTCAAGACTACGAACCCTTCCGAGGCACCTGCTCTCTAAAACACTTCCTGGGTGTGGAAATTGTCTCAATGTTTACATCTAGTTTGAGTTTTTGCCGTTTAACTCTGTGACTTGATGAGGATTGCGTAACAAGAAGTAAACATTTACTTAACTAAACCAAATGGTGTTCATGCAAAATCTCATGACGCTGCAAGCAGGATTCGAACCTACGCGGGGAAACCCCATTGGATTTCAAGTCTAACGCCTTAACCACTCGGCCATCGCAGCTGCGTGAGTATGATGTCACAGTTGTCGTATACGAGCCATGCACTACTCACGTCAGGCCGAGACATAAAAAATAAAGTAACAGAAGGACGGGGCACGTACCAGCAGTGCCCTGTTGTCCTCACTTATTTTGCATGCTTTCATACAATTAATAAAAATAGCAATATGCATCACTCAAAATGAGTGACAGGGCACAGATGAGCGGTAATCAATCACTGCACATTTCTACCCTCGTTTCCATATATTACGGCAGTGGCAACGGGCCCTTAAGTGTACTCAGAAAGAGTCCAAAAGCTTAAACAAGACACGCTTCATAAAAAAAAATTACTCATTTCGTAACTTGTCTAGATCAGGCAGGATAGGTCCAGACTACAAACCCTTCCGAGCCACCTGCTCTCTAAAACACTTCCTAGGTGTGGAAATTGTTTCAATGTTTACATCTAGTTTGAGTTTTTGCCGTTTAACTCTGTGACTTGATGAGGATTGCGTAACAAGAAGTAAACATTTACTTAACTAAACCAAATGGTGTTCATGCAAAATCTCATGACGCTGCAAGCAGGATTCGAACCTACTCGGGGAGACCCCATTGGATTTCAAGTCCAACGCCTTAACCACTCGGCCATCGCAGCTGCGTGAGTATGATGTCACAGTTGTCGTATACGAGCCATGCACTACTCACGTCAGGCCGAGACATAAAAAATAAAGTAACAGAAGGACGGGGCACGTACCAGCAGTGCCCTGTTGTCCTCACTTATTTTGCATGCTTTCATGCAATTAATAAAAATAGCAATACGCATCACTCAAAGTGAGTGACAGGGCACCGATGAGCGGTAATCAATCACTGCACATTTCTATCCTTGTTTCCCTATATTACGGCGGAGGCAACGGTCCCTTAAGTGTACTCAGAAAGAGTCCAAAAGCTTAAACAAGACACACTTTATAAAAAAAAGTACTCTTTTCATGACTTGTCTAGATCAGGCAGGACAGGTCCAGACTACAAACCCTTCCGAGCCACCTGCTCTCTAAAACACTTCCTGGGTGTGGAAATTGTCTCAATGTTTACATCTAGTTTGAGTTTTTGCAGTTTAACTCTGTGACTTGATGAGGATTGCGTAATGAGAAGTGAACATTTACTTAACTTAACCAAATGGTGTTCATGCAAAATCTCATGCCGCTGCAAGCAGGATTCAAACCTACGTGGGGAAACCCCATTGGATTTCAAGTCCAACGCCTTAACCACTCGGCCATCGCAGCTGCGTGAGTATGATGTCACTGTTGTCGTATACGAGCCATGCGCTACTCATGTCAGGTCGAGACCTAAAAAATAAAGTAACGGAAGGACGGGGCACATACCAGCAGTGCCCTATTGTCCTCACTTATTTCACATACTTTCATACAATTAATAAAAATAGCAATATGCATCACTCAAAATGAGTGACAGGGCACAGATGAGCGGTAATCAATCACTGCACATTTCTACCCTCGTTTCCATATATTACGGCGGTGGCAACGGGCCCTTAAGTGTACTCAGAAAGACTCCAAAAGCCTAAACAAGACACGCTTCATAAAAAAAATTACTCATTTCGTAACTTGTCTAGATCAGGCAGGATAGGTCCAGACTACAAACCCTTCCGAGCCACCTGCTCTCTAAAACACTTCCTAGGTGTGGAAATTGTTTCAATGTTTACATCTAGTTTGAGTTTTTGCCATTTAACTCTGTGACTTGATGAGGATTGCGTAACGAGAAGTGAACATTTCCTTAACTAAACCAAATGGTGTTCATGCAAAATCTCATGACGCTACAAGCAGGATTCGAACCTACGCGGGGAAACACTATTGGATTTCAAGGCCAACGCCTTAACCACTCGGCCATCGCAGCTGAATGAGTATGATGTCACAGTTGTCGTATACGAGCCATGAACTACTCAAGTCAGGCCGAGACATAAAAAATAAAGTAACAGAAGGACGGGGCACGTACCAGCAGTGCCCTGTTGTCCTCACTTATTTTGCATGCTTTGATACAATTAATAAAAATAGCAATACGCATCACTCAAAGTGAGTGACAGGGCACCGATGAGCGGTAATCAATCACTGCACATTTCTATCCTCGTTTCCCTATATTACGGCGGTGGCAACGGGCCCTTAAGTGTACTCAGAAAGAGTCCAAAAGCTTAAACAAGACACGCTTCATAAAAAAAGTACTCTTTTCATGACTTGTCTAGATCAGGCAGGACAGGTCCAGACTACGAACCCTTCCGAGCCACCTGCTCTCTAAAACACTTCCTGAGTGTGGAAATTGTCTCAATGTTTACATCTAGTATGAGTTTTTGCAGTTTAACTCTGTGACTTGATGAGGATTGCGTAATGAGAAGTGAACATTTACTTAACTAAACCAAATGGTGTTCATGCAAAATCTCATGCCGCTGCAAGCAGGATTCAAAACTACGCAGGGAAACCCCATTGGATTTCAAGTCCAACGCCTTAACCACTCGGCCATCGCAGCTGCGTGAGTATGATGTCACTGTTGTCGTATACGAGCCATGCGCTACTCATGTCAGGTCGAGACCTAAAAAATAAAGTAACGGAAGGACGGGGCACATACCAGCAGTGCCCTGTTGTCCTCACTTATTTCGCATACTTTCATACAATTAATAAAAATAGCAATATGCATCACTCAAAATGAGTGACAGGGCACAGATGAGCGGTAATCAATCACTGCACAATTCTACCCTCGTTTCCATATATTACGGCGGTGGCAACGGGCCCTTAAGTGTACTCAGAAAGAGTACAAAAGCCTAAACAAGACACGCTTCATAAAAAAATTACTCATTTCGTAACTTGTCTAGATCAGGCAGGATAGGTCCAGACTACAAACCCTTCCAAGCCACCTGCTCTCTAAAACACTTCCTAGGTGTGGAAATTGTTTCAATGTTTACATCTAGTTTGAGTTTTTGCCATTTAACTCTGTGACTTGATGAGGATTGCGTAACGAGAAGTGAACATTTCCTTAACTAAACCAAATGGTGTTCATGCAAAATCACACTAGGCTGCAAGCAGGATTCGAACCTGCGCAGGGAAACCCCATTGGATTTCGAGTCCAACGCCTTAACCACTCGGCCATCGCAGCTGCATGAGTATGATGTCACTGTTGTCGTATACGAGCCATGCTCTGCTCATGTCAGGCGGAGACCAAAAAAATAAAGTAACGGAAGGACGGGGCACGTACCAGCAGTGCCCTGTTGTCCTTCATTATTTTGCATGCTTTCATACAATTAATAAAAATAGCAACATGCATCACTCAAAGTGAGTGAAAGGGCACAGATGAGTGGTAATCAATCACTGCATGTTTCTACCCACTTTTCCCTATATTACGGCGGTGGTAACAGGCCCTTAAGTGTACTAAGAAAGAGTCCAAAAGCCTAAACAAGACATGCATCATAAAAAAAAAGTACTCTTTTCATGACTTGTCTAGATCAGGCAGGACAGGTCCAGACTACAAACCCTTCTGAGCCACCAGCTCTCTAAAACACTTCCTGGGTGTGGAAATTGTCTCAATGTTTACATCTAGTTTGAGTTTTTTCCATTTAACTCTGTAACTTGATGAGGATTGCGAACAAGAAGTGAACATTTCCTTAATTAAACCAAATGGTGTTCATGCAAAATCACACTACGCTGCAAGCAGGATTCGAACCTGCGCAGGGAAACCCCATTGGATTTCAAGTCCAACGCCTTAACCACTCGGCCATCGCAGCTGCATGAGTATGATGTCACTGTTGTCGTATACGAACCATACTCTGCTCATGTCAGGCCGAGACCAAAAAATAAAGTAACAGAAGGACGGGGCACGTACCAGCAGTGCCCTGTTGTCCTCACTTATTTTGCATGCTTTCATACAATTAATAAAAATAGCAACATGCATCACTCAAAGTGAGTGAAAAGGCACAGATGAGTGGTAATCAATCATTGCGCATTTCTACCCTCTTTTCCCTATATTACGGCGGTGGTAACGGGCCCTTAAGTGTACTAAGAAAGAGTCCAAAAGCCTAAACAAGACACGCTTCATAAAAAAATAATTACTCTTTTCATGATTTGTCTAGATCATGCAGGACAGGTCCAGACTACGAACCCTTCCGAGGCACCTGCTCTCTAAAACACTTCCTGGGTGTGGAAATTGTCTCAATGTTTACATCTAGTTTGAGTTTTTTCCATTTAACTCTGTAACTTGATGAGGATTGCGAACAAGAAGTAAACATTTACTTATCTAAACCAAATGCTGTTTATGCAAAATCACACTACGCTGCAAGCAGGATTCGAACCTGCGCAGGGAAACCCCATTGGATTTCGAGTCCAACGCCTTAACCACTCGGCCATCGCAGCTGCGTGAGTATGATGTCACTGTTGTCGTATACGAGCCATGCGCTACTCATGTCAGGTCGAGACCTAAAAAATAAAGTAACGGAAGGACGGGGCACATACCAGCAGTGCCCTGTTGTCCTCACTTATTTCGCATACTTTCATACAATTAATAAAAATAGCAATATGCATCACTCAAAATGAGTGACAGGGCACAGATGAGCGGTAATCAATCACTGCACATTTCTACCCTCGTTTCTATATATTACGGCGGTGGCAACTGGCCCTTAAGTGTACTCAGAAAGAGTCCAAAAGCCTAAACAAGACACGCTTCATAAAAAAAATTACTCATTTCGTAACTTGTCTAGATCAGGCAGGATAGGTCCAGACTACAAACCCTTCCGAGCCACCTGCTCTCTAAAACACTTCCTAGGTGTGGAAATTGTTTCAATGTTTACATCTAGTTTGAGTTTTTGCCGTTAAACTCTGTGACTTGATGAGGATTGCGTAACAAGAAGTAAACATTTACTTAACTAAACCAAATGGTGTTCATGCAAAATCTCATGACGCTGCAAGCAGGATTCGAACCTACGCGGGGAGACCCCATTGGATTTCAAGTCCAACGCCTTAACCACTCGGCCATCGCAGCTACTTGAGTAAGATGTCACAGTTGTCGTATACGAGCCATGCACTACTCACGTCAGGCCGAGACATAAAAAATAAAGTAACAGAAGGACGGGGCACGTACCAGCAGTGCCCTGTTGTCCTCACTTATTTTGCATGCTTTCATGCAATTAATAAAAATAGCAATACGCATCACTCAAAGTGAGTGACAGGGCACCGATGAGCGGTAATCAATCACTGCACATTTCTATCCTCGTTTCCCTATATTACGGCGGTGGCAACGGTCCCTTAAGTGTACTCAGAAAGAGTCCAAAAGCTTAAACAAGACACGCTTCATAAAAAAAGTACTCTTTTCATGACTTGTCTAGATCAGGCAGGACAGGTCCAGACTACGAACCCTTCCGAGCCACCTGCTCTCTAAAACACTTCCTGGGTGTGGAAATTGTCTCAATGTTTACATCTAGTTTGAGTTTTTGCAGTTTAACTCTGTGACTTGATGAGGATTGCGTAACGAGAAGTGAACATTTCCTTAACTAAACCAAATGGTGTTCATGCAAAATCTCATGACGCTACAAGCAGGATTCGAACCTACGCGGGGAAACACCATTGGATTTCAAGTCCAACGCCTTAACCACTCGGCCATCGCAGCTGCGTGAGTATGAAGTCACAGTTGTCGTATACGAGCCATGAACTACTCACGTCAGGCCGAGACATAAAAAATAAAGTAACAGAAGGACGGGGCACGTACCAGCAGTGCCCTGTTGTCCTCACTTATTTTGCATGCTTTGATACAATTAATAAAAATAGCAATACGCATCACTCAAAGTGAGTGACAGGGCACCGATGAGCGGTAATCAATCACTGCACATTTCTATCCTCGTTTCCCTATATTACGGCGGTGGCAACGGTCCCTTAAGTGTACTCAGAAAGAGTCCAAAAGCTTAAACAAGACACGCTTCATAAAAAAAGTACTCTTTTCATGACTTGTCTAGATCAGGCAGGACAGGTCCAGACTACGAACCCTTCCGAGCCACCTGCTCTCTAAAACACTTCCTGAGTGTGGAAATTGTCTCAATGTTTACATCTAGTATGAGTTTTTGCAGTTTAACTCTGTGACTTGATGAGGATTGCGTAATGAGAAGTGAACATTTACTTAACTAAACCAAATTGTGTTCATGCAAAATCTCATGCCGCTGCAAGCAGGATTCAAACTTACGCGGAGAAACCCCATTGGATTTCAAGTCCAACGCCTTAACCACTCGGCCATCGCAGCTGCGTGAGTATGATGTCATTGTTGTCGTATACGAGCCATGCGCTACTCATGTCAGGTCGAGACCTAAAAAATAAAGTAACGGAAGGACGGGGCACTTACCAGCAGTGCCCTGTTGTCCTCACTTATTTCGCATACTTTCATACAATTAATGAAAATAGCAATATGCATCACTCAAAATGAGTGACAGGGCACAGATGAGCGGTAATCAATCACTGCACATTTCTACCCTCGTTTCTATATATTACGGCGGTGGCAACTGGCCCTTAAGTGTACTCAGAAAGAGTCCAAAAGCTTAAACAAGACACGCTTCATAAAAAAAAATTACTCATTTCGTAACTTGTCTAGATCAGGCAGGATAGGTCCAGACTACAAACCCTTCCGAGCCACCTGCTCTCTAAAACACTTCCTAGGTGTGGAAATTGTTTCAATGTTTACATCTAGTTTGAGTTTTTGCCATTTAACTCTGTGACTTGATGAGGATTGCGTAACGAGAAGTGAACATTTCCTTAACTAAACCAAATGGTGTTCATGCAAAATCACACTAGGCTGCAAGCAGGATTCGAACCTGCGCAGGGAAACCCCATTGGATTTCGAGTCCAACGCCTTAACCACTCGGCCATCGCAGCTGCATGAGTATGATGTCACTGTTGTCGTATACGAGCCATGCTCTGCTCATGTCAGGCGGAGACCAAAAAAATAAAGTAACGGAAGGACGGGGCACGTACCAGCAGTGCCCTGTTGTCCTTCATTATTTTGCATGCTTTCATACAATTAATAAAAATAGCAACATGCATCACTCAAAGTGAGTGAAAGGGCACAGATGAGTGGTAATCAATCACTGCATGTTTCTACCCACTTTTCCCTATATTACGGCGGTGGTAACAGGCCCTTAAGTGTACTAAGAAAGAGTCCAAAAGCCTAAACAAGACATGCATCATAAAAAAAAAGTACTCTTTTCATGACTTGTCTAGATCAGGCAGGACAGGTCCAGACTACAAACCCTTCTGAGCCACCAGCTCTCTAAAACACTTCCTGGGTGTGGAAATTGTCTCAATGTTTACATCTAGTTTGAGTTTTTTCCATTTAACTCTGTAACTTGATGAGGATTGCGAACAAGAAGTGAACATTTCCTTAATTAAACCAAATGGTGTTCATGCAAAATCACACTACGCTGCAAGCAGGATTCGAACCTGCGCAGGGAAACCCCATTGGATTTCAAGTCCAACGCCTTAACCACTCGGCCATCGCAGCTGCATGAGTATGATGTCACTGTTGTCGTATACGAACCATACTCTGCTCATGTCAGGCCGAGACCAAAAAATAAAGTAACAGAAGGACGGGGCACGTACCAGCAGTGCCCTGTTGTCCTCACTTATTTTGCATGCTTTCATACAATTAATAAAAATAGCAACATGCATCACTCAAAGTGAGTGAAAAGGCACAGATGAGTGGTAATCAATCATTGCGCATTTCTACCCTCTTTTCCCTATATTACGGCGGTGGTAACGGGCCCTTAAGTGTACTAAGAAAGAGTCCAAAAGCCTAAACAAGACACGCTTCATAAAAAAATAATTACTCTTTTCATGATTTGTCTAGATCATGCAGGACAGGTCCAGACTACGAACCCTTCCGAGGCACCTGCTCTCTAAAACACTTCCTGGGTGTGGAAATTGTCTCAATGTTTACATCTAGTTTGAGTTTTTTCCATTTAACTCTGTAACTTGATGAGGATTGCGAACAAGAAGTAAACATTTACTTATCTAAACCAAATGCTGTTTATGCAAAATCACACTACGCTGCAAGCAGGATTCGAACCTGCGCAGGGAAACCCCATTGGATTTCGAGTCCAACGCCTTAACCACTCGGCCATCGCAGCTGCGTGAGTATGATGTCACTGTTGTCGTATACGAGCCATGCGCTACTCATGTCAGGTCGAGACCTAAAAAATAAAGTAACGGAAGGACGGGGCACATACCAGCAGTGCCCTGTTGTCCTCACTTATTTCGCATACTTTCATACAATTAATAAAAATAGCAATATGCATCACTCAAAATGAGTGACAGGGCACAGATGAGCGGTAATCAATCACTGCACATTTCTACCCTCGTTTCTATATATTACGGCGGTGGCAACTGGCCCTTAAGTGTACTCAGAAAGAGTCCAAAAGCCTAAACAAGACACGCTTCATAAAAAAAATTACTCATTTCGTAACTTGTCTAGATCAGGCAGGATAGGTCCAGACTACAAACCCTTCCGAGCCACCTGCTCTCTAAAACACTTCCTAGGTGTGGAAATTGTTTCAATGTTTACATCTAGTTTGAGTTTTTGCCGTTAAACTCTGTGACTTGATGAGGATTGCGTAACAAGAAGTAAACATTTACTTAACTAAACCAAATGGTGTTCATGCAAAATCTCATGACGCTGCAAGCAGGATTCGAACCTACGCGGGGAGACCCCATTGGATTTCAAGTCCAACGCCTTAACCACTCGGCCATCGCAGCTACTTGAGTAAGATGTCACAGTTGTCGTATACGAGCCATGCACTACTCACGTCAGGCCGAGACATAAAAAATAAAGTAACAGAAGGACGGGGCACGTACCAGCAGTGCCCTGTTGTCCTCACTTATTTTGCATGCTTTCATGCAATTAATAAAAATAGCAATACGCATCACTCAAAGTGAGTGACAGGGCACCGATGAGCGGTAATCAATCACTGCACATTTCTATCCTCGTTTCCCTATATTACGGCGGTGGCAACGGTCCCTTAAGTGTACTCAGAAAGAGTCCAAAAGCTTAAACAAGACACGCTTCATAAAAAAAGTACTCTTTTCATGACTTGTCTAGATCAGGCAGGACAGGTCCAGACTACGAACCCTTCCGAGCCACCTGCTCTCTAAAACACTTCCTGGGTGTGGAAATTGTCTCAATGTTTACATCTAGTTTGAGTTTTTGCAGTTTAACTCTGTGACTTGATGAGGATTGCGTAACGAGAAGTGAACATTTCCTTAACTAAACCAAATGGTGTTCATGCAAAATCTCATGACGCTACAAGCAGGATTCGAACCTACGCGGGGAAACACCATTGGATTTCAAGTCCAACGCCTTAACCACTCGGCCATCGCAGCTGCGTGAGTATGAAGTCACAGTTGTCGTATACGAGCCATGAACTACTCACGTCAGGCCGAGACATAAAAAATAAAGTAACAGAAGGACGGGGCACGTACCAGCAGTGCCCTGTTGTCCTCACTTATTTTGCATGCTTTGATACAATTAATAAAAATAGCAATACGCATCACTCAAAGTGAGTGACAGGGCACCGATGAGCGGTAATCAATCACTGCACATTTCTATCCTCGTTTCCCTATATTACGGCGGTGGCAACGGTCCCTTAAGTGTACTCAGAAAGAGTCCAAAAGCTTAAACAAGACACGCTTCATAAAAAAAGTACTCTTTTCATGACTTGTCTAGATCAGGCAGGACAGGTCCAGACTACGAACCCTTCCGAGCCACCTGCTCTCTAAAACACTTCCTGAGTGTGGAAATTGTCTCAATGTTTACATCTAGTATGAGTTTTTGCAGTTTAACTCTGTGACTTGATGAGGATTGCGTAATGAGAAGTGAACATTTACTTAACTAAACCAAATTGTGTTCATGCAAAATCTCATGCCGCTGCAAGCAGGATTCAAACTTACGCGGAGAAACCCCATTGGATTTCAAGTCCAACGCCTTAACCACTCGGCCATCGCAGCTGCGTGAGTATGATGTCATTGTTGTCGTATACGAGCCATGCGCTACTCATGTCAGGTCGAGACCTAAAAAATAAAGTAACGGAAGGACGGGGCACTTACCAGCAGTGCCCTGTTGTCCTCACTTATTTCGCATACTTTCATACAATTAATGAAAATAGCAATATGCATCACTCAAAATGAGTGACAGGGCACAGATGAGCGGTAATCAATCACTGCACATTTCTACCCTCGTTTCTATATATTACGGCGGTGGCAACTGGCCCTTAAGTGTACTCAGAAAGAGTCCAAAAGCTTAAACAAGACACGCTTCATAAAAAAAAATTACTCATTTCGTAACTTGTCTAGATCAGGCAGGATAGGTCCAGACTACAAACCCTTCCGAGCCACCTGCTCTCTAAAACACTTCCTAGGTGTGGAAATTGTTTCAATGTTTACATCTAGTTTGAGTTTTTGCCATTTAACTCTGTGACTTGATGAGGATTGCGTAACGAGAAGTGAACATTTCCTTAACTAAACCAAATGGTGTTCATGCAAAATCATACTACGGTGCAAGCAGGATTCGAACCTGCGCAGGGAAACCCCATTGGATTTCGAGTCCAACGCCTTAACCACTCGGCCATCGCAGCTGCATGAGTATGATGTCACTGTTGTGGTATACGAGCAATGCTCTGCTCATGTCAGGCGGAGACCAAAAAAATAAAGTAACGGAAGGACGGGGCACGTACCAGCAGTGCCCTGTTGTCCTCGCTTATTTTGCATGCTTTCATACAAGTAATAAAAATAGCAACATGCATCACTCAAAGTGAGTGAAAGGGCACAGATGAGTGGTAATCAATCACTGCATGTTTCTACCCACTTTTCCCTATATTACGGCGGTGGTAACAGGCCCTTAAGTGTACTATGAAAGAGTCCAAAAGCCTAAACAAGACATGCATCATAAAAAAAAGTACTCTTTTCATGACTTGTCTAGATCAGGCAGGACAGGTCCAGACTACAAACCCTTCCGAGCCACCAGCTCTCTAAAACACTTCCTGGGTGTGGAAATTGTCTCAATGTTTACATCTAGTTTGAGTTTTTTCCATTTAACTCTGTGACTTGATGAGGATTGCGAACAAGAAGTGAACATTTCCTTAACTAAACCAAATGGTGTTCATGCAAAATCACACTACGCTGCAAGCAGGATTCGAACCTGCGCAGGGAAACCCCATTGGATTTCGAGTCCAACGCCTTAACCACTCGGCCATCGCAGCTGCATGAGTATGATGTCACTGTTGTCGTATACGAGCCATACTCTGCTCATGTCAGGCCGAGACCAAAAAATAAAGTAACAGAAGGACGGGGCACGTACCAGCAGTGCCCTGTTGTCCTCACTTATTTTGCATGCTTTCAGACAATTAATAAAAATAGCAATACGCATCACTCAAAGTGAGTGACAGGGCACCTATGAGCGGTAATCAATCACTGCAGATTTCTATCCTCGTTTCCCTATATTACGGCGGTGGCAACGGGCCCTTAAGTGTACTCAGAAAGAGTCCAAAAGCTTAAACAAGACACGCTTCATAAAAAAAAGTACTCTTTTCATGACTTGTCTAGATCAGGCAGGACAGGTCCAGACTACGAACCCTTCCGAGCCACCTGCTCTCTAAAACACTTCCTGAGTGTGGAAATTGTCTCAATGTTTACATCTAGTTTGAGTTTTTGCAGTTTAACTCTGTAACTTGATGAGGATTGCGAACAAGAAGTGAACATTTCCTTAACTAAACCAAATGGTGTTCATGCAAAATCACACTACGCTGCAAGCAGGATTCAAACCTGCGCAGAGAAACCCCATTGGATTTCAAGTCCAACGCCTTAACCACTCGGCCATCGCAGCTGCATGAGTATGATGTCACTGTTGTCGTATACGAGCCATACTCTGCTCATGTCAGGCCGAGACCAAAAAATAAAGTAACAGAAGGACAGGGCACGTACCAGCAGTGCCCTGTTGTCCTCACTTATTTTGCATGCTTTCATACAATTAATAAAAATAGCAACATGCATCACTCAAAGTGAGTGAAAAGGCACAGATGAGTGTTATTCAATCATTGCGCATTTCTACCCTCTTTTCCCTATATTACGGCGGTGGTAACGGGCCCTTAAGTGTACTAAGAAAGAGTCCAAAAGCCTAAACAAGACACGCTTCATAAAAAAATAATTACTCTTTTCATGATTTGTCTAGATCATGCAGGACAGGTCCAGACTACGAACCCTTCCGAGGCACCTGCTCTCTAAAACACTTCCTGGGTGTGGAAATTGTCTCAATGTTTACATCTAGTTTGAGTTTTTGCCGTTTAACTCTGTGACTTGATGAGGATTGCGTAACAAAAAGTAAACATTTACTTAACTAAACCAAATGGTGTTCATGCAAAATCTCATGAAGCTGCAAGCAGGATTCGAACCTACGCGGGGAAACCCCATTGGATTTCAAGTCCAACGCCTTAACCACTCGGCCATCGCAGCTGCGTGAGTATGATGTCACAGTTGTCGTATACGAGCCATGCACTACTCACGTCAGGCCGAGACATAAAAAATAAAGTAACAGAAGGACGGGGCACGTACCAGCAGTGCCCTGTTGTCCTCACTTATTTTGCATGCTTTCATACAATTAATAAAATAGCAATACGCATCACTCAAAGTGAGTGACAGGGCACTGATGAGCGTTAATCAATCACTGCACATTTCTATCCTCGTTTCCCTATATTACGGCGGTGGCAACGGGCCCTTAAGTGTACTCAGAAAGAGTCCAAAAGCTTAAACAAGACACGCTTCATAAAAAAGTACTCTTTTCATGACTTGTCTAGATCAGGCAGGACAGGTCAAGACTACGAACCCTTCCGAGCCACCTGCTCTCTAAAACACTTCCTGAGTGTGGAAATTGTCTCAATGTTTACATCTAGTATGAGTTTTTGCAGTTTAACTCTGTGACTTGATGAGGATTGCGTAATGAGAAGTGAACATTTATTTAACTAAACCAAATTGTGTTCATGCAAAATCTCATGCCGCTGCAAGCAGGATTCAAACCTACGCAGAGAAACCCCATTAGATTTCAAGTCCAACGCCTTAACCACTCGGCCATCGCAGCTGCGTGAGTATGATGTCAATGTTGTCGTATACGAGCCATGCGCTACTCATGTCAGGTCGAGACCTAAAAAATAAAGTAACGGAAGGACGGGGCACATACCAGCAGTGCCCTGTTGTCCTCACTTATTTCGCATACTTTCATACAATTAATAAAAATAGCAATATGCATCACTCAAAATGAGTGACAGGGCACAGATGAGCGGTAATCAATCACTGCACATTTCTACCCCCGTTTCTATATATTACGGCGGTGGCAACGGGCCCTTAAGTGTACTCAGAAAGAGTCCAAAAGCCTAAACAAGACACGCTTCATAAAAAAAATTACTCATTTCGTAACTTGTCTAGATCAGGCAGGATAGGTCCAGACTACAAACCCTTCCAAGCCACCTGCTCTCTAAAACACTTCCTAGGTGTGGAAATTGTTTTAATGTTTACATCTAGTTTGAGTTTTTGCCATTTAACTCTGTGACTTGATGAGGATTGCGTAACGAGAAGTGAACATTTCCTTAACTAAACCAAATGGTGTTCATGCAAAATCATACTACGCTGCAAGTAGGATTCGAACCTGCGCAGGGAAACCCCATTGGATTTCGAGTCCAACGCCTTAACCACTCGGCCATCGCAGCTGCATGAGTATGATGTCACTGTTGTCGTATACGAGCAATGCTCTGCTCATGTCAGGCGGAGACCAAAAAAATAAAGTAACGGAAGGACGGGGCACGTACCAGCAGTGCCCTGTTGTCCTCGCTTATTTTGCATGCTTTCATACAATTAATAAAAATAGCAACATGCATCACTCAAAGTGAGTGAAAGGGCACAGATGAGTGGTAATCAATCACTGCATGTTTCTACCCACTTTTCCCTATATTACGGCGGTGGTAACAGGCCCTTAAGTGTACTATGAAAGAGTCCAAAAGCCTAAACAAGACATGCATCATAAAAAAAAGTACTCTTTTCATGACTTGTCTAGATCAGGCAGGACAGGTCCAGACTACAAACCCTTCCGAGCCACCAGCTCTCTAAAACACTTCCTGGGTGTGGAAATTGTCTCAATGTTTACATCTAGTTTGCGTTTTTTCCATTTAACTCTGTGACTTGATGAGGTTTGCGAACAAGAAGTGAACATTTCCTTAACTAAACCAAATGGTGTTCATGCAAAATAACACTACGCTGCAAGCAGGATTCGAACCTGCGCAGGGAAACCCCATTGGATTTCAAGTCCAACGCCTTAACCACTCGGCCATCGCAGCTGCATGAGTATGATGTCACTGTTGTCGTATACGAGCCATACTCTGCTCATGTCAGGCCGAGACCAAAAAATAAAGTAACAGAAGGACGGGGCACGTACCAGCAGTGCCCTGTTGTCCTCACTTATTTTGCATGCTTTCAGACAATTAATAAAAATAGCAATACGCATCACTCAAAGTGAGTGACAGGGCACCGATGAGCGGTAATCAATCACTGCAGATTTCTATCCTCGTTTCCCTATATTACGGCGGTGGCAACGGGCCCTTAAGTGTACTCAGAAAGAGTCCAAAAGCTTAAACAAGACACGCTTCATAAAAAAAAGTACTCTTTTCATGACTTGTCTAGATCAGGCAGGACAGGTCCAGACTACGAACCCTTCCGAGCCACCTGCTCTCTAAAACACTTCCTGAGTGTGGAAATTGTCTCAATGTTTACATCTAGTTTGAGTTTTTGCAGTTTAACTCTGTAACTTGATGAGGATTGCGAACAAGAAGTGAACATTTCCTTAACTAAACCAAATGGTGTTCATGCAAAATCACACTACGCTGCAAGCAGGATTCAAACCTGCGCAGAGAAACCCCATTGGATTTCAAGTCCAACGCCTTAACCACTCGGCCATCGCAGCTGCATGAGTATGATGTCACTGTTGTCGTATACGAGCCATACTCTGCTCATGTCAGGCCGAGACCAAAAAATAAAGTAACAGAAGGACGGGGCACGTACCAGCAGTGCCCTGTTGTCCTCACTTATTTTGCATGCTTTCATACAATTAATAAAAATAGCAACATGCATCACTCAAAGTGAGTGAAAAGGCACAGATGAGTGTTATTCAATCATTGCGCATTTCTACCCTCTTTTCCCTATATTACGGCGGTGGTAACGGGCCCTTAAGTGTACTAAGAAAGAGTCCAAAAGCCTAAACAAGACACGCTTCATAAAAAAATAATTACTCTTTTCATGATTTGTCTAGATCATGCAGGACAGGTCCAGACTACGAACCCTTCCGAGGCACCTGCTCTCTAAAACACTTCCTGGGTGTGGAAATTGTCTCAATGTTTACATCTAGTTTGAGTTTTTGCCGTTTAACTCTGTGACTTGATGAGGATTGCGTAACAAGAAGTAAACATTTACTTAACTAAACCAAATGGTGTTCATGCAAAATCACACTACGCTGCAAGCAGGATTCGAACCTGCGCAGGGAAACCCCATTGGATTTCGAGTCCAACGCCTTAACCACTCGGCCATCGCAGCTGCGTGAGTATGATGTCACTGTTGTCGTATACGAGCCATGCGCTACTCATGTCAGGTCGAGACCTAAAAAATAAAGTAACGGAAGGACGGGGCACATACCAGCAGTGCCCTGTTGTCCTCACTTATTTCGCATACTTTCATACAATTAATAAAAATAGCAATATGCATCACTCAAAATGAGTGACAGGGCACAGATGAGCGGTAATCAATCACTGCACATTTCTACCCTCGTTTCTATATATTACGGCGGTGGCAACTGGCCCTTAAGTGTACTCAGAAAGAGTCCAAAAGCCTAAACAAGACACGCTTCATAAAAAAAATTACTCATTTCGTAACTTGTCTAGATCAGGCAGGATAGGTCCAGACTACAAACCCTTCCGAGCCACCTGCTCTCTAAAACACTTCCTAGGTGTGGAAATTGTTTTAATGTTTACATCTAGTTTGAGTTTTTGCCATTTAACTCTGTGACTTGATGAGGATTGCGTAACGAGAAGTGAACATTTCCTTAACTAAACCAAATGGTGTTCATGCAAAATCATACTACGCTGCAAGTAGGATTCGAACCTGCGCAGGGAAACCCCATTGGATTTCGAGTCCAACGCCTTAACCACTCGGCCATCGCAGCTGCATGAGTATGATGTCACTGTTGTCGTATACGAGCAATGCTCTGCTCATGTCAGGCGGAGACCAAAAAAATAAAGTAACGGAAGGACGGGGCACGTACCAGCAGTGCCCTATTGTCCTCACTTATTTCGCATACTTTCATACAATTAATAAAAATAGCAATATGCATCACTCAAAATGAGTGACAGGGCACAGATGAGCGGTAATCAATCACTGCACATTTCTACCCTCGTTTCCATATATTACGGCGGTGGCAACGGGCCCTTAAGTGTACTCAGAAAGAGTCCAAAAGCCTAAACAAGACACGCTTCATAAAAAAAATTACTCATTTCGTAACTTGTCTAGATCAGGCAGGATAGGTCCAGACTACAAACCCTTCCGAGCCACCTGCTCTCTAAAACACTTCCTAGGTGTGGAAATTGTTTCAATGTTTACATCTAGTTTGAGTTTTTGCCATTTAACTCTGTGACTTGATGAGGATTGCGTAACGAGAAGTGAACATTTCCTTAACTAAACCAAATGGTGTTCATGCAAAATCTCATGACGCTACAAGCAGGATTCGAACCTACGCAGGGAAACACCATTGGATTTCAAGTCCAACGCCTTAACCACTCGGCCATCGCAGCTGCGTGAGTATGATGTCACAGTTGTCGTATACGAGCCATGAACTACTCACGTCAGGCCGAGACATAAAAAATAAAGTAACAGAAGGACGGGGCACGTACCAGCAGTGCCCTGTTGCCCTCACTTATTTTGCATGCTTTGATACAATTAATAAAAATAGCAATACGCATCACTCAAAGTGAGTGACAGGGCACCGATGAGCGGTAATCAATCACTGCACATTTCTATCCTCGTTTCCCTATATTACGGCGGTGGCAACGGTCCCTTAAGTGTACTCAGAAAGAGTCCAAAAGCTTAAACAAGACACGCTTCATAAAAAAAGTACTCTTTTCATGACTTGTCTAGATCAGGCAGGACAGGTTCAGACTACGAACCCTTCCGAGCCACCTGCTCTCTAAAACACTTCCTGAGTGTGGAAATTGTCTCAATGTTTACATCTAGTATGAGTTTTTGCAGTTTAACTCTGTGACTTGATGAGGATTGCGTAATGAGAAGTGAACATTTACTTAACTAAACCAAATTGTGTTCATGCAAAATCTCATGCCGCTGCAAGCAGGATTCAAACTTACGCGGAGAAACCCCATTGGATTTCAAGTCCAACGCCTTAACCACTCGGCCATCGCAGCTGCGTGAGTATGATGTCATTGTTGTCGTATACGAGCCATGCGCTACTCATGTCAGGTCGAGACCTAAAAAATAAAGTAACGGAAGGACGGGGCACTTACCAGCAGTGCCCTGTTGTCCTCACTTATTTCGCATACTTTCATACAATTAATGAAAATAGCAATATGCATCACTCAAAATGAGTGACAGGGCACAGATGAGCGGTAATCAATCACTGCACATTTCTACCCTCGTTTCTATATATTACGGCGGTGGCAACTGGCCCTTAAGTGTACTCAGAAAGAGTCCAAAAGCTTAAACAAGACACGCTTCATAAAAAAAAATTACTCATTTCGTAACTTGTCTAGATCAGGCAGGATAGGTCCAGACTACAAACCCTTCCGAGCCACCTGCTCTCTAAAACACTTCCTAGGTGTGGAAATTGTTTCAATGTTTACATCTAGTTTGAGTTTTTGCCATTTAACTCTGTGACTTGATGAGGATTGCGTAACGAGAAGTGAACATTTCCTTAACTAAACCAAATGGTGTTCATGCAAAATCATACTACGGTGCAAGCAGGATTCGAACCTGCGCAGGGAAACCCCATTGGATTTCGAGTCCAACGCCTTAACCACTCGGCCATCGCAGCTGCATGAGTATGATGTCACTGTTGTCGTATACGAGCAATGCTCTGCTCATGTCAGGCGGAGACCAAAAAAATAAAGTAACGGAAGGACGGGGCACGTACCAGCAGTGCCCTGTTGTCCTCGCTTATTTTGCATGCTTTCATACAATTAATAAAAATAGCAACATGCATCACTCAAAGTGAGTGAAAGGGCACAGATGAGTGGTAATCAATCACTGCATGTTTCTACCCACTTTTCCCTATATTACGGCGGTGGTAACAGGCCCTTAAGTGTACTATGAAAGAGTCCAAAAGCCTAAACAAGACATGCATCATAAAAAAAAGTACTCTTTTCATGACTTGTCTAGATCAGGCAGGACAGGTCCAGACTACAAACCCTTCCGAGCCACCAGCTCTCTAAAACACTTCCTGGGTGTGGAAATTGTCTCAATGTTTACATCTAGTTTGAGTTTTTTCCATTTAACTCTGTGACTTGATGAGGATTGCGAACAAGAAGTGAACATTTCCTTAACTAAACCAAATGGTGTTCATGCAAAATCACACTACGCTGCAAGCAGGATTCGAACCTGCGCAGGGAAACCCCATTGGATTTCGAGTCCAACGCCTTAACCACTCGGCCATCGCAGCTGCATGAGTACGATGTCACTGTTGTCGTATACGAGCCATACTCTGCTCATGTCAGGCCGAGACCAAAAAATAAAGTAACAGAAGGACGGGGCACGTACCAGCAGTGCCCTGTTGTCCTCACTTATTTTGCATGCTTTCAGACAATTAATAAAAATAGCAATACGCATCACTCAAAGTGAGTGACAGGGCACCGATGAGCGGTAATCAATCACTGCAGATTTCTATCCTCGTTTCCCTATATTACGGCGGTGGCAACGGGCCCTTAAGTGTACTCAGAAAGAGTCCAAAAGCTTAAACAAGACACGCTTCATAAAAAAAAGTACTCTTTTCATGACTTGTCTAGATCAGGCAGGACAGGTCCAGACTACGAACCCTTCCGAGCCACCTGCTCTCTAAAACACTTCCTGAGTGTGGAAATTGTCTCAATGTTTACATCTAGTTTGAGTTTTTGCAGTTTAACTCTGTAACTTGATGAGGATTGCGAACAAGAAGTGAACATTTCCTTAACTAAACCAAATGGTGTTCATGCAAAATCACACTACGCTGCAAGCAGGATTCAAACCTGCGCAGAGAAACCCCATTGGATTTCAAGTCCAACGCCTTAACCACTCGGCCATCGCAGCTGCATGAGTATGATGTCACTGTTGTCGTATACGAGCCATACTCTGCTCATGTCAGGCCGAGACCAAAAAATAAAGTAACAGAAGGACGGGGCACGTACCAGCAGTGCCCTGTTGTCCTCACTTATTTTGCATGCTTTCATACAATTAATAAAAATAGCAACATGCATCACTCAAAGTGAGTGAAAAGGCACAGATGAGTGTTATTCAATCATTGCGCATTTCTACCCTCTTTTCCCTATATTACGGCGGTGGTAACGGGCCCTTAAGTGTACTAAGAAAGAGTCCAAAAGCCTAAACAAGACACGCTTCATAAAAAAATAATTACTCTTTTCATGATTTGTCTAGATCATGCAGGACAGGTCCAGACTACGAACCCTTCCGAGGCACCTGCTCTCTAAAACACTTCCTGGGTGTGGAAATTGTCTCAATGTTTACATCTAGTTTGAGTTTTTGCCGTTTAACTCTGTGACTTGATGAGGATTGCGTAACAAGAAGTAAACATTTACTTAACTAAACCAAATGGTGTTCATGCAAAATCACACTACGCTGCAAGCAGGATTCGAACCTGCGCAGGGAAACCCCATTGGATTTCGAGTCCAACGCCTTAACCACTCGGCCATCGCAGCTGCGTGAGTATGATGTCACTGTTGTCGTATACGAGCCATGCGCTACTCATGTCAGGTCGAGACCTAAAAAATAAAGTAACGGAAGGACGGGGCACATACCAGCAGTGCCCTGTTGTCCTCACTTATTTCGCATACTTTCATACAATTAATAAAAATAGCAATATGCATCACTCAAAATGAGTGACAGGGCACAGATGAGCGGTAATCAATCACTGCACATTTCTACCCTCGTTTCTATATATTACGGCGGTGGCAACTGGCCCTTAAGTGTACTCAGAAAGAGTCCAAAAGCCTAAACAAGACACGCTTTCATAAAAAAAATTACTCATTTCGTAACTTGTCTAGATCAGGCAGGATAGGTCCAGACTACAAACCCTTCCGAGCCACCTGCTCTCTAAAACACTTCCTAGGTGTGGAAATTGTTTTAATGTTTACATCTAGTTTGAGTTTTTGCCATTTAACTCTGTGACTTGATGAGGATTGCGTAACGAGAAGTGAACATTTCCTTAACTAAACCAAATGGTGTTCATGCAAAATCATACTACGCTGCAAGTAGGATTCGAACCTGCGCAGGGAAACCCCATTGGATTTCGAGTCCAACGCCTTAACCACTCGGCCATCGCAGCTGCATGAGTATGATGTCACTGTTGTCGTATACGAGCAATGCTCTGCTCATGTCAGGCGGAGACCAAAAAAATAAAGTAACGGAAGGACGGGGCACGTACCAGCAGTGCCCTGTTGTCCTCGCTTATTTTGCATGCTTTCATACAATTAATAAAAATAGCAACATGCATCACTCAAAGTGAGTGAAAGGGCACAGATGAGTGGTAATCAATCACTGCATGTTTCTACCCACTTTTCCCTATATTACGGCGGTGGTAACAGGCCCTTAAGTGTACTATGAAAGAGTCCAAAAGCCTAAACAAGACATGCATCATAAAAAAAAGTACTCTTTTCATGACTTGTCTAGATCAGGCAGGACAGGTCCAGACTACAAACCCTTCCGAGCCACCAGCTCTCTAAAACACTTCCTGGGTGTGGAAATTGTCTCAATGTTTACATCTAGTTTGAGTTTTTTCCATTTAACTCTGTGACTTGATGAGGATTGCGAACAAGAAGTGAACATTTCCTTAACTAAACCAAATGGTGTTCATGCAAAATAACACTACGCTGCAAGCAGGATTCGAACCTGCGCAGGGAAACCCCATTGGATTTCAAGTCCAACGCCTTAACCACTCGGCCATCGCAGCTGCATGAGTATGATGTCACTGTTGTCGTATACGAGCCATACTCTGCTCATGTCAGGCCGAGACCAAAAAATAAAGTAACAGAAGGACGGGGCACGTACCAGCAGTGCCCTGTTGTCCTCACTTATTTTGCATGCTTTCAGACAATTAATAAAAATAGCAATACGCATCACTCAAAGTGAGTGACAGGGCACCGATGAGCGGTAATCAATCACTGCAGATTTCTATCCTCGTTTCCCTATATTACGGCGGTGGCAACGGGCCCTTAAGTGTACTCAGAAAGAGTCCAAAAGCTTAAACAAGACACGCTTCATAAAAAAAAGTACTCTTTTCATGACTTGTCTAGATCAGGCAGGACAGGTCCAGACTACGAACCCTTCCGAGCCACCTGCTCTCTAAAACACTTCCTGAGTGTGGAAATTGTCTCAATGTTTACATCTAGTTTGAGTTTTTGCAGTTTAACTCTGTGACTTGATGAGGATTGCGTAATGAGAAGTGAACATTTACTTAACTTAACCAAATGGTGTTCATGCAAAATCTCATGCCGCTGCAAGCAGGATTCGAACCTACGTGGGGAAACCCCATTGGATTTCAAGTCCAACGCCTTAACCACTCGGCCATCGCAGCTGCATGAGTATGATGTCACTGTTGTCGTATACGAGCCATACTCTGCTCATGTCAGGCCGAGACCAAAAAATAAAGTAACAGAAGGACGGGGCACGTACCAGCAGTGCCCTGTTGTCCTCACTTATTTTGCATGCTTTCATACAATTAATAAAAATAGCAACATGCATCACTCAAAGTGAGTGAAAAGGCACAGATGAGTGTTATTCAATCATTGCGCATTTCTACCCTCTTTTCCCTATATTACGGCGGTGGTAACGGGCCCTTAAGTGTACTAAGAAAGAGTCCAAAAGCCTAAACAAGACACGCTTCATAAAAAAATAATTACTCTTTTCATGATTTGTCTAGATCATGCAGGACAGGTCCAGACTACGAACCCTTCCGAGGCACCTGCTCTCTAAAACACTTCCTGGGTGTGGAAATTGTCTCAATGTTTACATCTAGTTTGAGTTTTTGCCGTTTAACTCTGTGACTTGATGAGGATTGCGTAACAAGAAGTAAACATTTACTTAACTAAACCAAATGGTGTTCATGCAAAATCACACTACGCTGCAAGCAGGATTCGAACCTGCGCAGGGAAACCCCATTGGATTTCGAGTCCAACGCCTTAACCACTCGGCCATCGCAGCTGCGTGAGTATGATGTCACTGTTGTCGTATACGAGCCATGCGCTACTCATGTCAGGTCGAGACCTAAAAAATAAAGTAACGGAAGGACGGGGCACATACCAGCAGTGCCCTGTTGTCCTCACTTATTTCGCATACTTTCATACAATTAATAAAAATAGCAATATGCATCACTCAAAATGAGTGACAGGGCACAGATGAGCGGTAATCAATCACTGCACATTTCTACCCTCGTTTCTATATATTACGGCGGTGGCAACTGGCCCTTAAGTGTACTCAGAAAGAGTCCAAAAGCCTAAACAAGACACGCTTCATAAAAAAAATTACTCATTTCGTAACTTGTCTAGATCAGGCAGGATAGGTCCAGACTACAAACCCTTCCGAGCCACCTGCTCTCTAAAACACTTCCTAGGTGTGGAAATTGTTTTAATGTTTACATCTAGTTTGAGTTTTTGCCATTTAACTCTGTGACTTGATGAGGATTGCGTAACGAGAAGTGAACATTTCCTTAACTAAACCAAATGGTGTTCATGCAAAATCATACTACGCTGCAAGTAGGATTCGAACCTGCGCAGGGAAACCCCATTGGATTTCGAGTCCAACGCCTTAACCACTCGGCCATCGCAGCTGCATGAGTATGATGTCACTGTTGTCGTATACGAGCAATGCTCTGCTCATGTCAGGCGGAGACCAAAAAAATAAAGTAACGGAAGGACGGGGCACGTACCAGCAGTGCCCTGTTGTCCTCGCTTATTTTGCATGCTTTCATACAATTAATAAAAATAGCAACATGCATCACTCAAAGTGAGTGAAAGGGCACAGATGAGTGGTAATCAATCACTGCATGTTTCTACCCACTTTTCCCTATATTACGGCGGTGGTAACAGGCCCTTAAGTGTACTATGAAAGAGTCCAAAAGCCTAAACAAGACATGCATCATAAAAAAAAGTACTCTTTTCATGACTTGTCTAGATCAGGCAGGACAGGTCCAGACTACAAACCCTTCCGAGCCACCAGCTCTCTAAAACACTTCCTGGGTGTGGAAATTGTCTCAATGTTTACATCTAGTTTGAGTTTTTTCCATTTAACTCTGTGACTTGATGAGGATTGCGAACAAGAAGTGAACATTTCCTTAACTAAACCAAATGGTGTTCATGCAAAATAACACTACGCTGCAAGCAGGATTCGAACCTGCGCAGGGAAACTCCATTGGATTTCAAGTCCAACGCCTTAACCACTCGGCCATCGCAGCTGCATGAGTATGATGTCACTGTTGTCGTATACGAGCCATACTCTGCTCATGTCAGGCCGAGACCAAAAAATAAAGTAACAGAAGGACGGGGCACGTACCAGCAGTGCCCTGTTGTCCTCACTTATTTTGCATGCTTTCAGACAATTAATAAAAATAGCAATACGCATCACTCAAAGTGAGTGACAGGGCACCGATGAGCGGTAATCAATCACTGCAGATTTCTATCCTCGTTTCCCTATATTACGGCGGTGGCAACGGGCCCTTAAGTGTACTCAGAAAGAGTCCAAAAGCTTAAACAAGACACGCTTCATAAAAAAAAGTACTCTTTTCATGACTTGTCTAGATCAGGCAGGACAGGTCCAGACTACGAACCCTTCCGAGCCACCTGCTCTCTAAAACACTTCCTGAGTGTGGAAATTGTCTCAATGTTTACATCTAGTTTGAGTTTTTGCAGTTTAACTCTGTGACTTGATGAGGATTGCGTAATGAGAAGTGAACATTTACTTAACTTAACCAAATGGTGTTCATGCAAAATCTCATGCCGCTGCAAGCAGGATTCGAACCTACGTGGGGAAACCCCATTGGATTTCAAGTCCAACGCCTTAACCACTCGGCCATCGCAGTTGCGTGAGTATGAGGTCACTGTTGTCGTATACGAGCCATGCGCTACTCATGTCAGGTCGAGACCTAAAAAATAAAGTAACGGAAGGACGGGGCACATACCAGCAGTGCCCTATTGTCCTCACTTATTTCGCATACTTTCATACAATTAATAAAAATAGCAATATGCATCACTTAAAATGAGTGACAGGGCACAGATGAGCGGTAATCAATCACTGCACATTTCTACCCTCGTTTCCATATATTACGGTGGTGGCAACGGGCCCTTAAGTGTACTCAGAAAGAGTCCAAAAGCCTAAACAAGACACGCTTCATATAAAAAATTACTCATTTCGTAACTTGTCTAGATCAGGCAGGATAGGTCCAGACTACAAACCCTTCCGAGCCACCTGCTCTCTAAAACACTTCCTAGGTGTGGAAATTGTTTCAATGTTTACATCTAGTTTGAGTTTTTGCCATTTAACTCTGTGACTTGATGAGGATTGCGTAAAGAGAAGTGAACATTTCCTTAACTAAACCAAATGGTGTTCATGCACAATCTCATGACGCTACAAGCAGGATTCGAACCTACGCGGGGAAACCCCATTGGATTTCAAGTCCAACGCCTTAACCACTCGGCCATCGCAGCTGCGGGAGTATGATGTCACAGTTGTCGTATACGAGCCATGCACTACTCACGTCAGGCCGAGACATAAAAAATAAAGTAACAGAAGGACGGGGCACGTACCAGCAGTGCCCTGTTGTCCTCACTTATTTTGCATGCTTTGATACAATTAATAAAAATAGCAATACGCATCACTCAAAGTGAGTGACAGGGCACCGATGAGCGGTAATCAATCACTGCACATTTCTATCCTCGTTTCCCTATATTACGGCGGTGGCAACGGGCCCTTAAGTGTACTCAGAAAGAGTCCAAAAGCTTAAACAAGACACGCTTCATAAAAAAGTACTCTTTTCATGACTTGTCTAGATCAGGCAGGACAGGTCCAGGCTACGAACCCTTCCGAGCCACCTGCTCTCTAAAACACTTCCTGAGTGTGGAAATTGTCTCAATGTTTACATCTAGTATGAGTTTTTGCAGTTTAACTCTGTGACTTGATGAGGATTGCGTAATGAGAAGTGAACATTTACTTAACTAAACCAAATTGTGTTCATGCAAAATCTCATGCCGCTGCAAGCAGGATTCAAACCTACGCGGAGAAACCCCATTGGATTTCAAGTCCAACGCCTTAACCACTCGGCCATCGCAGCTGCGTGAGTATGATGTCACTGTTGTCGTATACGAGCCATGCGCTACGCATGTCAGGTCGAGACCTAAAAAATAAAGTAACGGAAGGACGGGGCACATACCAGCAGTGCCCGTTTGTCCTCACTTATTTCGCATACTTTCATACAATTAATAAAAATAGCAATATGCATCACTCAAAATGAGTGACAGGGCACAGATGAGCGGTAATCAATCACTGCACATTTCTACCCTCGTTTCTATATATTACGGCGGTGGCAACGGGCCCTTAAGTGTACTCAGAAAGAGTCCAAAAGCCTAAACAAGACACGCTTCATAAAAAAAATTACTCATTTCGTAACTTGTCTAGATCAGGCAGGATAGGTCCAGACTACAAACCCTTCCGAGCCACCTGCTCTCTAAAACACTTCCTAGGTGTGGAAATTGTTTTAATGTTTACATCTAGTTCGAGTTTTTGCCATTTAACTCTGTGACTTGATGAGGATTGCGTAACGAGAAGTGAACATTTCCTTAACTAAACCAAATGGTGTTCATGCAAAATCATACTACGCTGCAAGCAGGATTCGAACCTGCGCAGGGAAACCCCATAAGATTTTGAGTCCAACGCCCTAACCACTCGGCCATCGCAGCTGCATGAGTATGATGTCACTGTTGTCATATACGAGCCATGCTCTGCTCATGTCAGGCGGAGACCAAAAAAATAAAGTAACGGAAGGACGGGGCACGTACCAGCAGTGCCCTGTTGTCCTCACTTATTTTGCATGCTTTCATACAATTAATAAAAATAGCAACATGCAGCACTCAAAGTGAGTGAAAGGGCACAGATGAGTGGTAATCAATCACTGCATGTTTCTACCCACTTTTCCCTATCTTACGGCGGTGGTAACAGGCCCTTAAGTGTACTAAGAAAGAGTCCAAAAGCCTAAACAAGACATGCATCATAAAAAAAAGCACTCTTTTCATGACTTGTCTAGATCAGGCAGGACAGGTCCAGACTACAAACCCTTCTGAGCCACCAGCTCTCTAAAACACTTCCTGGGTGTGGAAATTGTCTCAATGTTTACATCTAGTTTGAGTTTTTTCCATTTAACTCTGTAACTTGATGAGGATTGCGAACAAGAAGTGAACATTTCCTTAACTAAACCAAATGGTGTTCATGCAAAATCACACTACGCTGCAAGCAGGATTCGAACCTGCGCAGGGAAACCCCATTGGATTTCGAGTCCAACGCCTTAACCACTCGGCCATCGCAGCTGCATGAGTATGATGTCACTGTTGTCGTATACGAGCCATACTCTGCTCATGTCAGGCCGAGACCAAAAAATAAAGTAACAGAAGGACGGGGCACGTACCAGCAGTGCCCTGTTGTCCTCACTTATTTTGCATGCTTTCATACAATTAATAAAATAGCAACATGCATCACTCAAAGTGAGTGAAAAGGCACAGATGAGTGGTAATCAATCATTGCGCATTTCTACCCTCTTTTCCCTATATTACGGCGGTGGTAACGGGCCCTTAAGTGTACTAAGAAAGAGTCCAAAGCCTAAACAAGACACGCTTCATAAAAAAATAATTACTCTTTTCATGACTTGTCTAGATCATGCAGGACAGGTCAAGACTACGAACCCTTCCGAGGCACCTGCTCTCTAAAACACTTCCTGGGTGTGGAAATTGTCTCAATGTTTACATCTAGTTTGAGTTTTTGCCGTTTAACTCTGTGACTTGATGAGGATTGCGTAACAAGAAGTAAACATTTACTTAACTAAACCAAATGGTGTTCATGCAAAATCTCATGACGCTGCAAGCAGGATTCGAACCTACGCGGGGAAACCCCATTGGATTTCAAGTCTAACGCCTTAACCACTCGGCCATCGCAGCTGCGTGAGTATGATGTCACAGTTGTCGTATACGAGCCATGCACTACTCACGTCAGGCCGAGACATAAAAAATAAAGTAACAGAAGGACGGGGCACGTACCAGCAGTGCCCTGTTGTCCTCACTTATTTTGCATGCTTTCATACAATTAATAAAAATAGCAATATGCATCACTCAAAATGAGTGACAGGGCACAGATGAGCGGTAATCAATCACTGCACATTTCTACCCTCGTTTCCATATATTACGGCAGTGGCAACGGGCCCTTAAGTGTACTCAGAAAGAGTCCAAAAGCTTAAACAAGACACGCTTCATAAAAAAAAATTACTCATTTCGTAACTTGTCTAGATCAGGCAGGATAGGTCCAGACTACAAACCCTTCCGAGCCACCTGCTCTCTAAAACACTTCCTAGGTGTGGAAATTGTTTCAATGTTTACATCTAGTTTGAGTTTTTGCCGTTTAACTCTGTGACTTGATGAGGATTGCGTAACAAGAAGTAAACATTTACTTAACTAAACCAAATGGTGTTCATGCAAAATCTCATGACGCTGCAAGCAGGATTCGAACCTACTCGGGGAGACCCCATTGGATTTCAAGTCCAACGCCTTAACCACTCGGCCATCGCAGCTGCGTGAGTATGATGTCACAGTTGTCGTATACGAGCCATGCACTACTCACGTCAGGCCGAGACATAAAAAATAAAGTAACAGAAGGACGGGGCACGTACCAGCAGTGCCCTGTTGTCCTCACTTATTTTGCATGCTTTCATGCAATTAATAAAAATAGCAATACGCATCACTCAAAGTGAGTGACAGGGCACCGATGAGCGGTAATCAATCACTGCACATTTCTATCCTTGTTTCCCTATATTACGGCGGAGGCAACGGTCCCTTAAGTGTACTCAGAAAGAGTCCAAAAGCTTAAACAAGACACACTTTATAAAAAAAAGTACTCTTTTCATGACTTGTCTAGATCAGGCAGGACAGGTCCAGACTACAAACCCTTCCGAGCCACCTGCTCTCTAAAACACTTCCTGGGTGTGGAAATTGTCTCAATGTTTACATCTAGTTTGAGTTTTTGCAGTTTAACTCTGTGACTTGATGAGGATTGCGTAATGAGAAGTGAACATTTACTTAACTTAACCAAATGGTGTTCATGCAAAATCTCATGCCGCTGCAAGCAGGATTCAAACCTACGTGGGGAAACCCCATTGGATTTCAAGTCCAACGCCTTAACCACTCGGCCATCGCAGCTGCGTGAGTATGATGTCACTGTTGTCGTATACGAGCCATGCGCTACTCATGTCAGGTCGAGACCTAAAAAATAAAGTAACGGAAGGACGGGGCACATACCAGCAGTGCCCTATTGTCCTCACTTATTTCACATACTTTCATACAATTAATAAAAATAGCAATATGCATCACTCAAAATGAGTGACAGGGCACAGATGAGCGGTAATCAATCACTGCACATTTCTACCCTCGTTTCCATATATTACGGCGGTGGCAACGGGCCCTTAAGTGTACTCAGAAAGACTCCAAAAGCCTAAACAAGACACGCTTCATAAAAAAAATTACTCATTTCGTAACTTGTCTAGATCAGGCAGGATAGGTCCAGACTACAAACCCTTCCGAGCCACCTGCTCTCTAAAACACTTCCTAGGTGTGGAAATTGTTTCAATGTTTACATCTAGTTTGAGTTTTTGCCATTTAACTCTGTGACTTGATGAGGATTGCGTAACGAGAAGTGAACATTTCCTTAACTAAACCAAATGGTGTTCATGCAAAATCTCATGACGCTACAAGCAGGATTCGAACCTACGCGGGGAAACACTATTGGATTTCAAGGCCAACGCCTTAACCACTCGGCCATCGCAGCTGAATGAGTATGATGTCACAGTTGTCGTATACGAGCCATGAACTACTCACGTCAGGCCGAGACATAAAAAATAAAGTAACAGAAGGACGGGGCACGTACCAGCAGTGCCCTGTTGTCCTCACTTATTTTGCATGCTTTGATACAATTAATAAAAATAGCAATACGCATCACTCAAAGTGAGTGACAGGGCACCGATGAGCGGTAATCAATCACTGCACATTTCTATCCTCGTTTCCCTATATTACGGCGGTGGCAACGGGCCCTTAAGTGTACTCAGAAAGAGTCCAAAAGCTTAAACAAGACACGCTTCATAAAAAAAGTACTCTTTTCATGACTTGTCTAGATCAGGCAGGACAGGTCCAGACTACGAACCCTTCCGAGCCACCTGCTCTCTAAAACACTTCCTGAGTGTGGAAATTGTCTCAATGTTTACATCTAGTATGAGTTTTTGCAGTTTAACTCTGTGACTTGATGAGGATTGCGTAATGAGAAGTGAACATTTACTTAACTAAACCAAATGGTGTTCATGCAAAATCTCATGCCGCTGCAAGCAGGATTCAAAACTACGCAGGGAAACCCCATTGGATTTCAAGTCCAACGCCTTAACCACTCGGCCATCGCAGCTGCGTGAGTATGATGTCACTGTTGTCGTATACGAGCCATGCGCTACTCATGTCAGGTCGAGACCTAAAAAATAAAGTAACGGAAGGACGGGGCACATACCAGCAGTGCCCTGTTGTCCTCACTTATTTCGCATACTTTCATACAATTAATAAAAATAGCAATATGCATCACTCAAAATGAGTGACAGGGCACAGATGAGCGGTAATCAATCACTGCACAATTCTACCCTCGTTTCCATATATTACGGCGGTGGCAACGGGCCCTTAAGTGTACTCAGAAAGAGTACAAAAGCCTAAACAAGACACGCTTCATAAAAAAATTACTCATTTCGTAACTTGTCTAGATCAGGCAGGATAGGTCCAGACTACAAACCCTTCCAAGCCACCTGCTCTCTAAAACACTTCCTAGGTGTGGAAATTGTTTCAATGTTTACATCTAGTTTGAGTTTTTGCCATTTAACTCTGTGACTTGATGAGGATTGCGTAACGAGAAGTGAACATTTCCTTAACTAAACCAAATGGTGTTCATGCAAAATCACACTAGGCTGCAAGCAGGATTCGAACCTGCGCAGGGAAACCCCATTGGATTTCGAGTCCAACGCCTTAACCACTCGGCCATCGCAGCTGCATGAGTATGATGTCACTGTTGTCGTATACGAGCCATGCTCTGCTCATGTCAGGCGGAGACCAAAAAAATAAAGTAACGGAAGGACGGGGCACGTACCAGCAGTGCCCTGTTGTCCTTCATTATTTTGCATGCTTTCATACAATTAATAAAAATAGCAACATGCATCACTCAAAGTGAGTGAAAGGGCACAGATGAGTGGTAATCAATCACTGCATGTTTCTACCCACTTTTCCCTATATTACGGCGGTGGTAACAGGCCCTTAAGTGTACTAAGAAAGAGTCCAAAAGCCTAAACAAGACATGCATCATAAAAAAAAGTACTCTTTTCATGACTTGTCTAGATCAGGCAGGACAGGTCCAGACTACAAACCCTTCTGAGCCACCAGCTCTCTAAAACACTTCCTGGGTGTGGAAATTGTCTCAATGTTTACATCTAGTTTGAGTTTTTTCCATTTAACTCTGTAACTTGATGAGGATTGCGAACAAGAAGTGAACATTTCCTTAATTAAACCAAATGGTGTTCATGCAAAATCACACTACGCTGCAAGCAGGATTCGAACCTGCGCAGGGAAACCCCATTGGATTTCAAGTCCAACGCCTTAACCACTCGGCCATCGCAGCTGCATGAGTATGATGTCACTGTTGTCGTATACGAACCATACTCTGCTCATGTCAGGCCGAGACCAAAAAATAAAGTAACAGAAGGACGGGGCACGTACCAGCAGTGCCCTGTTGTCCTCACTTATTTTGCATGCTTTCATACAATTAATAAAAATAGCAACATGCATCACTCAAAGTGAGTGAAAAGGCACAGATGAGTGGTAATCAATCATTGCGCATTTCTACCCTCTTTTCCCTATATTACGGCGGTGGTAACGGGCCCTTAAGTGTACTAAGAAAGAGTCCAAAAGCCTAAACAAGACACGCTTCATAAAAAAATAATTACTCTTTTCATGATTTGTCTAGATCATGCAGGACAGGTCCAGACTACGAACCCTTCCGAGGCACCTGCTCTCTAAAACACTTCCTGGGTGTGGAAATTGTCTCAATGTTTACATCTAGTTTGAGTTTTTTCCATTTAACTCTGTAACTTGATGAGGATTGCGAACAAGAAGTAAACATTTACTTATCTAAACCAAATGCTGTTCATGCAAAATCACACTACGCTGCAAGCAGGATTCGAACCTGCGCAGGGAAACCCCATTGGATTTCGAGTCCAACGCCTTAACCACTCGGCCATCGCAGCTGCGTGAGTATGATGTCACTGTTGTCGTATACGAGCCATGCGCTACTCATGTCAGGTCGAGACCTAAAAAATAAAGTAACGGAAGGACGGGGCACATACCAGCAGTGCCCTGTTGTCCTCACTTATTTCGCATACTTTCATACAATTAATAAAAATAGCAATATGCATCACTCAAAATGAGTGACAGGGCACAGATGAGCGGTAATCAATCACTGCACATTTCTACCCTCGTTTCTATATATTACGGCGGTGGCAACTGGCCCTTAAGTGTACTCAGAAAGAGTCCAAAAGCCTAAACAAGACACGCTTCATAAAAAAAATTACTCATTTCGTAACTTGTCTAGATCAGGCAGGATAGGTCCAGACTACAAACCCTTCCGAGCCACCTGCTCTCTAAAACACTTCCTAGGTGTGGAAATTGTTTCAATGTTTACATCTAGTTTGAGTTTTTGCCGTTAAACTCTGTGACTTGATGAGGATTGCGTAACAAGAAGTAAACATTTACTTAACTAAACCAAATGGTGTTCATGCAAAATCTCATGACGCTGCAAGCAGGATTCGAACCTACGCGGGGAGACCCCATTGGATTTCAAGTCCAACGCCTTAACCACTCGGCCATCGCAGCTACTTGAGTAAGATGTCACAGTTGTCGTATACGAGCCATGCACTACTCACGTCAGGCCGAGACATAAAAAATAAAGTAACAGAAGGACGGGGCACGTACCAGCAGTGCCCTGTTGTCCTCACTTATTTTGCATGCTTTCATGCAATTAATAAAAATAGCAATACGCATCACTCAAAGTGAGTGACAGGGCACCGATGAGCGGTAATCAATCACTGCACATTTCTATCCTCGTTTCCCTATATTACGGCGGTGGCAACGGTCCCTTAAGTGTACTCAGAAAGAGTCCAAAAGCTTAAACAAGACACGCTTCATAAAAAAAGTACTCTTTTCATGACTTGTCTAGATCAGGCAGGACAGGTCCAGACTACGAACCCTTCCGAGCCACCTGCTCTCTAAAACACTTCCTGGGTGTGGAAATTGTCTCAATGTTTACATCTAGTTTGAGTTTTTGCAGTTTAACTCTGTGACTTGATGAGGATTGCGTAACGAGAAGTGAACATTTCCTTAACTAAACCAAATGGTGTTCATGCAAAATCTCATGACGCTACAAGCAGGATTCGAACCTACGCGGGGAAACACCATTGGATTTCAAGTCCAACGCCTTAACCACTCGGCCATCGCAGCTGCGTGAGTATGAAGTCACAGTTGTCGTATACGAGCCATGAACTACTCACGTCAGGCCGAGACATAAAAAATAAAGTAACAGAAGGACGGGGCACGTACCAGCAGTGCCCTGTTGTCCTCACTTATTTTGCATGCTTTGATACAATTAATAAAAATAGCAATACGCATCACTCAAAGTGAGTGACAGGGCACCGATGAGCGGTAATCAATCACTGCACATTTCTATCCTCGTTTCCCTATATTACGGCGGTGGCAACGGTCCCTTAAGTGTACTCAGAAAGAGTCCAAAAGCTTAAACAAGACACGCTTCATAAAAAAAGTACTCTTTTCATGACTTGTCTAGATCAGGCAGGACAGGTCCAGACTACGAACCCTTCCGAGCCACCTGCTCTCTAAAACACTTCCTGAGTGTGGAAATTGTCTCAATGTTTACATCTAGTATGAGTTTTTGCAGTTTAACTCTGTGACTTGATGAGGATTGCGTAATGAGAAGTGAACATTTACTTAACTAAACCAAATTGTGTTCATGCAAAATCTCATGCCGCTGCAAGCAGGATTCAAACTTACGCGGAGAAACCCCATTGGATTTCAAGTCCAACGCCTTAACCACTCGGCCATCGCAGCTGCGTGAGTATGATGTCATTGTTGTCGTATACGAGCCATGCGCTACTCATGTCAGGTCGAGACCTAAAAAATAAAGTAACGGAAGGACGGGGCACTTACCAGCAGTGCCCTGTTGTCCTCACTTATTTCGCATACTTTCATACAATTAATGAAAATAGCAATATGCATCACTCAAAATGAGTGACAGGGCACAGATGAGCGGTAATCAATCACTGCACATTTCTACCCTCGTTTCTATATATTACGGCGGTGGCAACTGGCCCTTAAGTGTACTCAGAAAGAGTCCAAAAGCTTAAACAAGACACGCTTCATAAAAAAAAATTACTCATTTCGTAACTTGTCTAGATCAGGCAGGATAGGTCCAGACTACAAACCCTTCCGAGCCACCTGCTCTCTAAAACACTTCCTAGGTGTGGAAATTGTTTCAATGTTTACATCTAGTTTGAGTTTTTGCCGTTTAACTCTGTGACTTGATGAGGATTGCGTAACAAGAAGTAAACATTTACTTAACTAAACCAAATGGTGTTCATGCAAAATCACACTACGCTGCAAGCAGGATTCGAACCTGCGCAGGGAAACCCCATTGGATTTCGAGTCCAACGCCTTAACCACTCGGCCATCGCAGCTGCGTGAGTATGATGTCACTGTTGTCGTATACGAGCCATGCGCTACTCATGTCAGGTCGAGACCTAAAAAATAAAGTAACGGAAGGACGGGGCACATACCAGCAGTGCCCTGTTGTCCTCACTTATTTCGCATACTTTCATACAATTAATAAAAATAGCAATATGCATCACTCAAAATGAGTGACAGGGCACAGATGAGCGGTAATCAATCACTGCACATTTCTACCCTCGTTTCTATATATTACGGCGGTGGCAACTGGCCCTTAAGTGTACTCAGAAAGAGTCCAAAAGCCTAAACAAGACACGCTTCATAAAAAAAATTACTCATTTCGTAACTTGTCTAGATCAGGCAGGATAGGTCCAGACTACAAACCCTTCCGAGCCACCTGCTCTCTAAAACACTTCCTAGGTGTGGAAATTGTTTTAATGTTTACATCTAGTTTGAGTTTTTGCCATTTAACTCTGTGACTTGATGAGGATTGCGTAACGAGAAGTGAACATTTCCTTAACTAAACCAAATGGTGTTCATGCAAAATCATACTACGCTGCAAGTAGGATTCGAACCTGCGCAGGGAAACCCCATTGGATTTCGAGTCCAACGCCTTAACCACTCGGCCATCGCAGCTGCATGAGTATGATGTCACTGTTGTCGTATACGAGCAATGCTCTGCTCATGTCAGGCGGAGACCAAAAAAATAAAGTAACGGAAGGACGGGGCACGTACCAGCAGTGCCCTATTGTCCTCACTTATTTCGCATACTTTCATACAATTAATAAAAATAGCAATATGCATCACTCAAAATGAGTGACAGGGCACAGATGAGCGGTAATCAATCACTGCACATTTCTACCCTCGTTTCCATATATTACGGCGGTGGCAACGGGCCCTTAAGTGTACTCAGAAAGAGTCCAAAAGCCTAAACAAGACACGCTTCATAAAAAAAATTACTCATTTCGTAACTTGTCTAGATCAGGCAGGATAGGTCCAGACTACAAACCCTTCCGAGCCACCTGCTCTCTAAAACACTTCCTAGGTGTGGAAATTGTTTCAATGTTTACATCTAGTTTGAGTTTTTGCCATTTAACTCTGTGACTTGATGAGGATTGCGTAACGAGAAGTGAACATTTCCTTAACTAAACCAAATGGTGTTCATGCAAAATCATACTACGGTGCAAGCAGGATTCGAACCTGCGCAGGGAAACCCCATTGGATTTCGAGTCCAACGCCTTAACCACTCGGCCATCGCAGCTGCATGAGTATGATGTCACTGTTGTGGTATACGAGCAATGCTCTGCTCATGTCAGGCGGAGACCAAAAAAATAAAGTAACGGAAGGACGGGGCACGTACCAGCAGTGCCCTGTTGTCCTCGCTTATTTTGCATGCTTTCATACAAGTAATAAAAATAGCAACATGCATCACTCAAAGTGAGTGAAAGGGCACAGATGAGTGGTAATCAATCACTGCATGTTTCTACCCACTTTTCCCTATATTACGGCGGTGGTAACAGGCCCTTAAGTGTACTATGAAAGAGTCCAAAAGCCTAAACAAGACATGCATCATAAAAAAAAGTACTCTTTTCATGACTTGTCTAGATCAGGCAGGACAGGTCCAGACTACAAACCCTTCCGAGCCACCAGCTCTCTAAAACACTTCCTGGGTGTGGAAATTGTCTCAATGTTTACATCTAGTTTGAGTTTTTTCCATTTAACTCTGTGACTTGATGAGGATTGCGAACAAGAAGTGAACATTTCCTTAACTAAACCAAATGGTGTTCATGCAAAATCACACTACGCTGCAAGCAGGATTCGAACCTGCGCAGGGAAACCCCATTGGATTTCGAGTCCAACGCCTTAACCACTCGGCCATCGCAGCTGCATGAGTATGATGTCACTGTTGTCGTATACGAGCCATACTCTGCTCATGTCAGGCCGAGACCAAAAAATAAAGTAACAGAAGGACGGGGCACGTACCAGCAGTGCCCTGTTGTCCTCACTTATTTTGCATGCTTTCAGACAATTAATAAAAATAGCAATACGCATCACTCAAAGTGAGTGACAGGGCACCTATGAGCGGTAATCAATCACTGCAGATTTCTATCCTCGTTTCCCTATATTACGGCGGTGGCAACGGGCCCTTAAGTGTACTCAGAAAGAGTCCAAAAGCTTAAACAAGACACGCTTCATAAAAAAAAGTACTCTTTTCATGACTTGTCTAGATCAGGCAGGACAGGTCCAGACTACGAACCCTTCCGAGCCACCTGCTCTCTAAAACACTTCCTGAGTGTGGAAATTGTCTCAATGTTTACATCTAGTTTGAGTTTTTGCAGTTTAACTCTGTAACTTGATGAGGATTGCGAACAAGAAGTGAACATTTCCTTAACTAAACCAAATGGTGTTCATGCAAAATCACACTACGCTGCAAGCAGGATTCAAACCTGCGCAGAGAAACCCCATTGGATTTCAAGTCCAACGCCTTAACCACTCGGCCATCGCAGCTGCATGAGTATGATGTCACTGTTGTCGTATACGAGCCATACTCTGCTCATGTCAGGCCGAGACCAAAAAATAAAGTAACAGAAGGACAGGGCACGTACCAGCAGTGCCCTGTTGTCCTCACTTATTTTGCATGCTTTCATACAATTAATAAAAATAGCAACATGCATCACTCAAAGTGAGTGAAAAGGCACAGATGAGTGTTATTCAATCATTGCGCATTTCTACCCTCTTTTCCCTATATTACGGCGGTGGTAACGGGCCCTTAAGTGTACTAAGAAAGAGTCCAAAAGCCTAAACAAGACACGCTTCATAAAAAAATAATTACTCTTTTCATGATTTGTCTAGATCATGCAGGACAGGTCCAGACTACGAACCCTTCCGAGGCACCTGCTCTCTAAAACACTTCCTGGGTGTGGAAATTGTCTCAATGTTTACATCTAGTTTGAGTTTTTGCCGTTTAACTCTGTGACTTGATGAGGATTGCGTAACAAAAAGTAAACATTTACTTAACTAAACCAAATGGTGTTCATGCAAAATCTCATGAAGCTGCAAGCAGGATTCGAACCTACGCGGGGAAACCCCATTGGATTTCAAGTCCAACGCCTTAACCACTCGGCCATCGCAGCTGCGTGAGTATGATGTCACAGTTGTCGTATACGAGCCATGCACTACTCACGTCAGGCCGAGACATAAAAAATAAAGTAACAGAAGGACGGGGCACGTACCAGCAGTGCCCTGTTGTCCTCACTTATTTTGCATGCTTTCATACAATTAATAAAATAGCAATACGCATCACTCAAAGTGAGTGACAGGGCACTGATGAGCGTTAATCAATCACTGCACATTTCTATCCTCGTTTCCCTATATTACGGCGGTGGCAACGGGCCCTTAAGTGTACTCAGAAAGAGTCCAAAAGCTTAAACAAGACACGCTTCATAAAAAAGTACTCTTTTCATGACTTGTCTAGATCAGGCAGGACAGGTCAAGACTACGAACCCTTCCGAGCCACCTGCTCTCTAAAACACTTCCTGAGTGTGGAAATTGTCTCAATGTTTACATCTAGTATGAGTTTTTGCAGTTTAACTCTGTGACTTGATGAGGATTGCGTAATGAGAAGTGAACATTTATTTAACTAAACCAAATTGTGTTCATGCAAAATCTCATGCCGCTGCAAGCAGGATTGAAACCTACGCAGAGAAACCCCATTAGATTTCAAGTCCAACGCCTTAACCACTCGGCCATCGCAGCTGCGTGAGTATGATGTCAATGTTGTCGTATACGAGCCATGCGCTACTCATGTCAGGTCGAGACCTAAAAAATAAAGTAACGGAAGGACGGGGCACATACCAGCAGTGCCCTGTTGTCCTCACTTATTTCGCATACTTTCATACAATTAATAAAAATAGCAATATGCATCACTCAAAATGAGTGACAGGGCACAGATGAGCGGTAATCAATCACTGCACATTTCTACCCCCGTTTCTATATATTACGGCGGTGGCAACGGGCCCTTAAGTGTACTCAGAAAGAGTCCAAAAGCCTAAACAAGACACGCTTCATAAAAAAAATTACTCATTTCGTAACTTGTCTAGATCAGGCAGGATAGGTCCAGACTACAAACCCTTCCAAGCCACCTGCTCTCTAAAACACTTCCTAGGTGTGGAAATTGTTTTAATGTTTACATCTAGTTTGAGTTTTTGCCATTTAACTCTGTGACTTGATGAGGATTGCGTAACGAGAAGTGAACATTTCCTTAACTAAACCAAATGGTGTTCATGCAAAATCATACTACGCTGCAAGTAGGATTCGAACCTGCGCAGGGAAACCCCATTGGATTTCGAGTCCAACGCCTTAACCACTCGGCCATCGCAGCTGCATGAGTATGATGTCACTGTTGTCGTATACGAGCAATGCTCTGCTCATGTCAGGCGGAGACCAAAAAAATAAAGTAACGGAAGGACGGGGCACGTACCAGCAGTGCCCTGTTGTCCTCGCTTATTTTGCATGCTTTCATACAATTAATAAAAATAGCAACATGCATCACTCAAAGTGAGTGAAAGGGCACAGATGAGTGGTAATCAATCACTGCATGTTTCTACCCACTTTTCCCTATATTACGGCGGTGGTAACAGGCCCTTAAGTGTACTATGAAAGAGTCCAAAAGCCTAAACAAGACATGCATCATAAAAAAAAGTACTCTTTTCATGACTTGTCTAGATCAGGCAGGACAGGTCCAGACTACAAACCCTTCCGAGCCACCAGCTCTCTAAAACACTTCCTGGGTGTGGAAATTGTCTCAATGTTTACATCTAGTTTGCGTTTTTTCCATTTAACTCTGTGACTTGATGAGGTTTGCGAACAAGAAGTGAACATTTCCTTAACTAAACCAAATGGTGTTCATGCAAAATAACACTACGCTGCAAGCAGGATTCGAACCTGCGCAGGGAAACCCCATTGGATTTCAAGTCCAACGCCTTAACCACTCGGCCATCGCAGCTGCATGAGTATGATGTCACTGTTGTCGTATACGAGCCATACTCTGCTCATGTCAGGCCGAGACCAAAAAATAAAGTAACAGAAGGACGGGGCACGTACCAGCAGTGCCCTGTTGTCCTCACTTATTTTGCATGCTTTCAGACAATTAATAAAAATAGCAATACGCATCACTCAAAGTGAGTGACAGGGCACCGATGAGCGGTAATCAATCACTGCAGATTTCTATCCTCGTTTTCCTATATTACGGCGGTGGCAACGGGCCCTTAAGTGTACTCAGAAAGAGTCCAAAAGCTTAAACAAGACACGCTTCATAAAAAAAAGTACTCTTTTCATGACTTGTCTAGATCAGGCAGGACAGGTCCAGACTACGAACCCTTCCGAGCCACCTGCTCTCTAAAACACTTCCTGAGTGTGGAAATTGTCTCAATGTTTACATCTAGTTTGAGTTTTTGCAGTTTAACTCTGTGACTTGATGAGGATTGCGTAATGAGAAGTGAACATTTACTTAACTAAACCAAATGGTGTTCATGCAAAATCTCATGCCGCTGCAAGCAGGATTCAAAACTACGCAGGGAAACCCCATTGGATTTCAAGTCCAACGCCTTAACCACTCGGCCATCGCAGCTGCGTGAGTATGATGTCACTGTTGTCGTATACGAGCCATGCGCTACTCATGTCAGGTCGAGACCTAAAAAATAAAGTAACAGAAGGACGGGGCACGTACCAGCAGTGCCCTGTTGTCCTCACTTATTTTGCATGCTTTCAGACAATTAATAAAAATAGCAATACGCATCACTCAAAGTGAGTGACAGGGCACCGATGAGCGGTAATCAATCACTGCAGATTTCTATCCTCGTTTCCCTATATTACGGCGGTGGCAACGGGCCCTTAAGTGTACTCAGAAAGAGTCCAAAAGCCTAAACAAGACACGCTTCATAAAAAAATGACTCATTTCGTAACTTGTCTAGATCAGGCAGGATAGGTCCAGACTACAAACCCTTCCGAGCCACCTGCTCTCTAAAACACTTCCTAGGTGTGGAAATTGTTTCAATGTTTACATCTAGTTTGAGTTTTTGCCATTTAACTCTGTGACTTGATGAGGATTGCGTAACGAGAAGTGAACATTTCCTTAACTAAACCAAATGGTGTTCATGCAAAATCACACTACGCTGCAAGCAGGATTCGAACCTGCGCAGGGAAACCCCATTGGATTTCAAGTCCAACGCCTTAACCACTCGGCCATCGCAGCTGCATGAGTATGATGTCACTGTTGTCGTATACGAGCCATACTCTGCTCATGTCAGGCCGAGACCAAAAAATAAAGTAACAGAAGGACGGGGCACGTACCAGCAGTGCCCTGTTGTCCTCACTTATTTTGCATGCTTTCAGACAATTAATAAAAATAGCAATACGCATCACTCAAAGTGAGTGACAGGGCACCGATGAGCGGTAATCAATCACTGCAGATTTCTATCCTCGTTTTCCTATATTACGGCGGTGGCAACGGGCCCTTAAGTGTACTCAGAAAGAGTCCAAAAGCTTAAACAAGACACGCTTCATAAAAAAAAGTACTCTTTTCATGACTTGTCTAGATCAGGCAGGACAGGTCCAGACTACGAACCCTTCCGAGCCACCTGCTCTCTAAAACACTTCCTGAGTGTGGAAATTGTCTCAATGTTTACATCTAGTTTGAGTTTTTGCAGTTTAACTCTGTGACTTGATGAGGATTGCGTAATGAGAAGTGAACATTTACTTAACTAAACCAAATGGTGTTCATGCAAAATCTCATGCCGCTGCAAGCAGGATTCAAAACTACGCAGGGAAACCCCATTGGATTTCAAGTCCAACGCCTTAACCACTCGGCCATCGCAGCTGCGTGAGTATGATGTCACTGTTGTCGTATACGAGCCATGCGCTACTCATGTCAGGTCGAGACCTAAAAAATAAAGTAACAGAAGGACGGGGCACGTACCAGCAGTGCCCTGTTGTCCTCACTTATTTTGCATGCTTTCAGACAATTAATAAAAATAGCAATACGCATCACTCAAAGTGAGTGACAGGGCACCGATGAGCGGTAATCAATCACTGCAGATTTCTATCCTCGTTTCCCTATATTACGGCGGTGGCAACGGGCCCTTAAGTGTACTCAGAAAGAGTCCAAAAGCCTAAACAAGACACGCTTCATAAAAAAATGACTCATTTCGTAACTTGTCTAGATCAGGCAGGATAGGTCCAGACTACAAACCCTTCCGAGCCACCTGCTCTCTAAAACACTTCCTAGGTGTGGAAATTGTTTCAATGTTTACATCTAGTTTGAGTTTTTGCCATTTAACTCTGTGACTTGATGAGGATTGCGTAACGAGAAGTGAACATTTCCTTAACTAAACCAAATGGTGTTCATGCAAAATCACACTACGCTGCAAGCAGGATTCGAACCTGCGCAGGGAAACCCCATTGGATTTCAAGTCCAACGCCTTAACCACTCGGCCATCGCAGCTGCATGAGTATGATGTCACTGTTGTCGTATACGAGCCATACTCTGCTCATGTCAGGCCGAGACCAAAAAATAAAGTAACAGAAGGACGGGGCACGTACCAGCAGTGCCCTGTTGTCCTCACTTATTTTGCATGCTTTCATACAATTAATAAAAATAGCAACATGCATCACTCAAAGTGAGTGAAAAGGCACAGATGAGTGGTAATCAATCATTGCGCATTTCTACCCTCTTTTCCCTATATTACGGCGGTGGTAACGGGCCCTTAAGTGTACTAAGAAAGAGTCCAAAAGCCTAAACAAGACACGCTTCATAAAAAAATAATTACTCTTTTCATGATTTGTCTAGATCATGCAGGACAGGTCCAGACTACGAACCCTTCCGAGGCACCTGCTCTCTAAAACACTTCCTGGGTGTGGAAATTGTCTCAATGTTTACATCTAGTTTGAGTTTTTACCGTTTAACTATGTGACTTGATGAGGATTGCGTAACAAGAAGTAAACATATACTTAACTAAACCAAATGGTGTTCATGCAAAATCTCATGTCGCTGCAAGCAGGATTCGAACCTACGCGGGCAAACCCCATTGGATTTCAAGTCCACCGCCTTAACCACTCGGCCATCGCAGCTGTGTGAGTATGATGTCACAGTTGTCGTATACTAGCCATGCACTACTCACGTCAGGCCGAGACATAAAAAATAAAGTAACAGAAGGACGGGGCACATACCAGCAGTGCCCTGTTGTCCTCACTTATTTTGCATGCTTTCATACAATTAATAAAAATAGCAATACGCATCACTCAAAGTGAGTGACAGGGCACCGATGAGCGGTAATCAATCACTGCACATTTCTATCCTCGTTTCCCTATATTACGGCGGTGGCAACGGGCCCTTAAGTGTACTCAGAAAGAGTCCAAAAGCTTAAACAAGACACGCTTCATAAAAAAAAGTACTCTTTTCATGACTTGTCTAGATCAGGTAGGACAGGTCCAGACTACGAACCCTTCCGAGCCACCTGCTCTCTAAAACACTTCCTGGGTGTGGAAATTGTCTCAATGTTTACATCTAGTTTGAGTTTTTGCAGTTTAACTATGTGACTTGATGAGGATTGCGTAACAAGAAGTAAACATTTACTTAACTAAACCAAATGGTGTTCATGCAAAATCTCATGACGCTGCAAGCAGGATTCGAACCTACGCGGGGAAACCCCATCGGATTTCAAGTCCAACGCCTTAATCACTCGGCCATCGCAGCTGCGTGAGTATGATGTCACTGTTGTCGTATACGAGCCATGCGCTACTCATGTCAGGTCGAGACCTAAAAAATAAAGTAACGGAAGGACGGGGCACATACCAGCAGTGCCCTGTTGTCCTCACTTATTTCGCATACTTTCATACAATTAATAAAAATAGCAATATGCATCACTCAAAATGAGTGACAGGGCACAGATGAGCGGTAATCAATCACTGACCATTTCTACCCTCGTTTCCATATATTACGGCGGTGGCAACGGGCCAATAAGTGTACTCAGAAAGAGTCCAAAAGCCTAAACAAGACACGCTTCATAAAAAAAAATTACTCATTTCGTAACTTGTCTAGATCAGGCAGGATAGGTCCAGACTACAAACCCTTCCGAGCCACCTGCTCTCTAAAACACTTCCTAGGTGTGGAAATTGTTTCAATGTTTACATCTAGTTTGAGTTTTTGCCGTTTAACTCTGTGACTTGATGAGGATTGCGTAACAAGAAGTAAACATTTACTTAACTAAACCAAATGGTGTTCATGCAAAATCTCATGACGCTGCAAGCAGGATTCGAACCTACGCGGGGAAACCCCATTGGATTTCAAGTCCAACGCCTTAACCACTCGGCCATCACAGCTGCGTGAGTATGATGTCACAGTTGTCGTATACGAGCCATGCACTACTCACGTCAGGCCGAGACATAAAAAATAAAGTAACAGAAGGACGGGACACGTACCAGCAGTGCCCTGTTGTCCTCACTTATTTGGCATGCTTTCATACAATTAATAAAAATAGCAATACGCATCACTCAAAGTGAGTGACAGGGCACCGATGAGCGGTAATCAATCACTGCACATTTCTATCCTCGTTTCCCTATATTACGGCGGTGGCAACGGGCCCTTAAGTGTACTCAGAAAGAGTCCAAAAGCTTAAACAAGACACGCTTCATAAAAAAAAGTACTCTTTTCATGACTTGTCTAGATCAGGCAGGACAGGTCCAGACTACGAACCCTTCCGAGCCACCTGCTCTCTAAAACACTTCCTGGGTGTGGAAATTGTCTCAATGTTTACATCTAGTTTGAGTTTTTGCCATTTAACTCTGTGACTTGATGAGGATTGCGTAACGAGAAGTGAACATTTCCTTAACTAAACCAAATGGTGTTCATGCAAAATCTCATGACGCTACAAGCAGGATTCGAACCTACGCGGGGAAACCCCATTGGATTTCAAGTCCAACGCCTTAACCACTCTGCCATCGCAGCTGCGTGAATGTGATGTCACAGTTGTCGTATACGAGCCATGCACTACTCACGTCAGGCCGAGACATAAAAAATAAAGTAACAGAAGGACGGGGCACGTACCAGCAGTGCCCTGTTGTCCTCACTTATTTTGCATGCTTTGATACAATTAATAAAAATAGCAATACGCATCACTCAAAGTGAGTGACAGGGCACCGATGAGCGGTAATCAATCACTGCACATTTCTATCCTCGTTTCCCTATATTACGGCGGTGGCAACGGGCCCTTAAGTGTACTCAGAAAGAGTCCAAAAGCTTAAACAAGACACGCTTCATAAAAAAAGTACTCTTTTCATGACTTGTCTAGATCAGGTAGGACAGGTCCAGACTACGAACCCTTCCGAGCCACCTGCTCTCTAAAACACTTCCTGAGTGTGGAAATTGTCTCAATGTTTACATCTAGTATGAGTTTTTGCAGTTTAACTCTGTGACTTGATGAGGATTGCGTAATGAGAAGTGAACATTTACTTAACTAAACCAAATTGTGTTCATGCAAAATCTCATGCCGCTGCAAGCAGGATTCAAACCTACGCGGAGAAACCCCATTGGATTTCAAGTCCAACGCCTTAACCACTCGGCCATAGCAGCTGCGTGAGTATGATGTCACTGTTGTCGTATACGAGCCATGCGCTACTCATGTCAGGTCGAGACCTAAAAAATAAAGTAACGGAAGGACGGGGCACATACCAGCAGAGCCCTGTTGTCCTCACTTATTTCGCATACTTTCAAACAATTAATAAAAATAGCAATATGCATCACTCAAAATGAGTGACAGGGCACAGATGAGCGGTAATCAATCACTGCACATTTCTACCCTCGTTTCTATATATTACGGCGGTGGCAACGGGCCCTTAAGTGTACTCAGAAAGAGTCCAAAAGCCTAAACAAGACACGCTTCATAAAAAAAATTACTCATTTCGTAACTTGTCTAGATCAGGCAGGATAGGTCCAGACTACAAACCCTTCCGAGCCACCTGCTCTCTAAATACTTCCTAGGTGTGGAAATTGTTTTAATGTTTACATCTAGTTTGAGTTTTTGCCATTTAACTCTGTGACTTGATGAGGATTGCATAACGAGAAGTGAACATTTCCTTAACTAAACCAAATGGTGTTCATGCAAAATCATACTACGCTGCAAGCAGGATTCGAACCTGCGCAGGGAAACCCCATTGGATTTCGAGTCCAACGCCTTAACCATTCGGCCATTGCAGCTGCATGAGTATGATGTCACTGGAGAGGGCGTGGCCAAGAGCTCGATGTAAGAGGACGTGCCCGGGTAGAGCTCCGAGCGAGGCTCCCCTTCCACGGGCGATTTCTCCTTCAATTCCGGTGCATTCGGGCCCAAACTCGGACCGAGTGCACCCGGGGACCTGCCCTGCCATCCCTGAAAATTTCAGGAGGATCGGAGCACCGGACCCCCCGACCGTCGGCTGCTGCTGCACCTGCCCGCCCAGGGCTCACTTCCGGTCGGCGGCCCCATCTACCCAAGACCGGGGATCCGGCCCAACGAGGTAGGCCGCAACACGTGTGCACTCCCCGGCGCGATCCGGAGGGGAAGGAGACCGCGCCGCAACGCCGGCCGCCCACCAGCGCTCCAGCCGTGCAGGGGCCCCAGATTCAGCTGCAAGGCATCCAACCCTGGCCCACGGCAGGCGGTGAAATCGGCCCGCCCTGCCGACCGACCCTGGAGGCATCCTGCCAGGCCCTGCGAGCACCGGAGAGGGGGACCACTCGGACACCTGGGGGTCCATTTGATCAGCGTTGCCCCTGGCTCCCGGCAGACCACAGCAACAACTGACCCGCTCTGCCCCCTGGACCCTCACACTCGCCCGCCGCCTTGTCACTGGCCCAGCGAGGGGGACGAGACAGTACCACAGCGCCCGGTACCCCCGGTGAACCCACGGCGCGGGGATCCCAGAGACTACAAGCAGGCACGCCACACTGACCCGCGGCGCCCTGCACTGCTGACCCGCCCTGCCTGCCGGCGCTGGGGACTTCCCGCCAAAACTAGCGGGAGCCGGAGGACTATCGCACTCCACTGCTTGGTGACCCGCACTATCGACGTCGCCCCTGGGCCTGAATGATCGGCGACGGTAGCTGGGTGGCCCCACCTCCTGGACACCGGAACCCACCCGCTGTACAGATACAGCCGCTGGTCAACGTCGGACCCATCCAGTGCTGAAGAGCTCGGCCCACGCGACACACGGACCGTGACCACGTCGAGACAGCCCATCCAACAATCGACCTTACACCAGGGGACCTGCCCAGGCCCACGCGGGTGAGAACCCAGAACAGCTCCGCATTCTCCACCTCAGCTAATCCGGCACCGAGCTCCACGGTGCCCCACGCAACGTCAGGTGACATCCAGGATCCCGCACACCGCCCGGCACGGGCTGAGCGGACGGCCTGACCAGGAGAGGCTAGTACGCACGGGCCCCAACAGCGTTCGCCGTGAAAGCTTGCCTGACCGGCTGCCTACCCGTGACGACCACCCACATGTCAGGGGGGACCAGAGCGAAGACCGGCACCGGTGGGACACTGAGCAAAGGAAAGATGGTGAAGAACACAGAGGCTGACCAAACCGCCTCCAAACTGGACACTATGCTGGCGGCCATGGAACGCCTGGAGGAATCCATGCAGCTCACCCGTACGTCACTGGAGAACAGGATCGATAAAGTGGCTGTGGACTTAACGCTCCTTCGAGCGGACCACAAGAAACTGTCCGACCGCACCACGGCCTTGGAGCAAACGATGGCGGAGACCACACCCAAGCTGACGCAGACAGATAAACACGTCCGTGACCTACTCAACCGGGTGGAATTCCTCGAGGATAGAGCGGAGGATGCTGAAGGTCGGGCCAGAAGAAACAATGTACGCATAGTGGGCCTGCCGGAACGATGGGAACGGAGGGAGACTGCGGAACATATGGAGATCTGGCTCAGGGAGCTCCTACCAGAAGGCACCCTGTCACCGCATTTTGTGGTGGAAAGGGCGCACAGAGTACCATCCCGTCCACCCCCGGAGGGCTCCAGCCCGAGGCCAATGCTCATGCGGGTGCTGAACTACCGTGACCGGGACGCCATTCTCCGCGAAACGCGGAAACTGTCGGACATACAGGTGGACAACGCCAAGGTGATGTTCTTCCCTGATTACACCATTCAGGTCCAGCGCCGGCGTCAATCGTTCCTCGAGGTGAAACAACGGCTCAGGCGCCTGGCTCTCAAGTACTCCTTGCTGTTCCCAGCACGTCTCAGAGTGGTGGCGCAGGACAAAACCCACTTCTTCGATACTCCAGAGGCGGCGGCGGCCTGGCTGGATTCAGGAGTGGATGCGAACTACGTACCTGCGCCGAAGGAGCAGCGCCGAAATCGAGGTACCCGCAGGCGGAGACAACGACACGTCTCGAGGCCCGGGTCGCCGACCACAGACGCAGAAATCGGACCCACCCCAGAGCAAATACTGATTGAACATCGAGAGGCCATCCGGAGAACGGCTGAGATCAGTGGTTCACAATCGCCCATCCTGATCTCCAACGCAAGCCCAAGATCACGCGGGAGCGAGGACGACGATTTCATGTACGGACTGCCAGATGACTCAAACACTGAGGGCTTGCCGGATGTCACACCCCAAACATCGGATCTGATAGCATAAACGACCCTCCTCAACCTAGCCCAGGCCTGGGCATTGCGATTGGCATCCTGGGACAGTTTGGTCACTTTTAAGGCTGACCTGTCCGGGAGTCCACAACAGCACTTCTGAGACCCACGGCAGCTACATACAGCCCCATCTCCGTGATCTGAGCTCCACTCCTGATCCCCCCACCTACCGGCCCGGCACGGCCCGCCGTGACACCGAGAGAGGGGTTGGAGCGGTCCCATTGACACGTCACTGGGAGCAAGCATCTGGTGGGGTGGACGGACCCCTAGAGGTGAGTGGCCCCCCCTGAGGAAGTAGCAGATGGGATCCCCCCCCAGGGGTGGACTATCCGAGACCAGCGACATTGGGAACCCTGACTTGTCTGCGGACACTGCCACTGACATTTGGTGCCCCTAGACATACTGCCCGTGGAGGGGAGCTGCCACAGCTCTCTTGGCGACTTGAACTCACTTGCTTTACTCACGTGCTGAACTTCGTCATCCCCCCATTGAACTCACGGATTGATTAAGCTCGATAGAGCGTTTGGGCGGCGACTCGTTCTGTCGTTGCCCTTTTGGTATTATGTTTCTGTTAAAGTTCTTCCTTTTGAGACTAGTGTGGACATTGCAACGCTACAACGTGCATCCCTGGGACTGTGGGAGTGGGCGAGGGGTAACAATAGCCACTGTCCGCGGCCGCTGTGTGTGTGTGGGTGGGGTGGGCTGGGGGTTGGGAGGGGGGGGCTGGGTGCTTGAGCGCGATGCATACTGTGATGGCTACGGTTAAATTTTGTACCTGGAATGTCAGGGGCATGCACACACCCTCACGTAGATACCAGGTGTACTCATACCTTAGGCGACATCAGGTCCAGATTGCACTACTGCAGGAGACACACCTAGTCGCCGCTGAGGTGGCCGCACTTCGCCGTAGGTGGAGGGGGCAGATATACGCCACGACCTTTTCAGCGTTCGCGCGGGGGACCCTGATCTGGGTCAGACCTGGGGTTCCATTCGCACTAACACACAGCAATATCGACACCGAGGGACGCTACGTCTTCATACAGGGCAGACTAGACGGACAGCAAATTGTCATAGCCTCCATATACGCACCCAATGTGGAACAGGGGAAATTCTTCACGCGCTTGTCGGCAGTAATTGCGCCCTGGCCAGACGTACCCTTGATGGTGGGCGGGGATTACAACTGCGTACTAGATGTTTCCCTTGACCGCTCGTCCCCCCCAGCAGCGATCGCCCCAGCGCAAGCGACTTCCAGGGCCCTAACCGATTGGGCGACACAATGGAACCTGCACGATGCCTGGCGAGTCAGGAATCCCACCGCCCGGGTGTATTCCTATTACTCGGGAGCCCATTCTCTGCATGTTAGGTTGGACCGATACATGCTGTCCCGCGACCTGATTTCCTCCGTGACTGACGCTGACTATCTGGGACGGACGCACTCGGACCATAACCCGCACACACTGGTCTATGGATGGCGGCGCCCACGTCCGCCCGTACCCACATGGCGCTTACAGCCGGACCTCCTACTCGACCCGCCATTCCGGGAGGAGATGTCCAGGAGAATCATTCAATATTTTGAAGACAACACCGACTCGACCTCCTCCCCGAGACTTGAGTGGGACGCCTTCAAGGCGGTCACCCGGGGAGGCTGCCTCAGTGTTCAGGCGGGCCTGCGAGGCCAGGTGGAGAGGGATCTGATAAGGGTGGAGGAGGCGCTACTGGATAAAGAACGGGAGGCGACGGGAGGCGATGATTCCCAGCTGATCTCGACCAGGGCAGATCACGCTGCGTTGATGGAGCGCCTAAAGAACATTAACTTCGCGGCCCACTCCGCGCGCACTCACAACGCGGGGGACAAACCTGGCAGACTGCTATCGTGGCTGATACGGCAGGACGCGCAGTCTGCGCCGGTCCTATCGATCCGTACGTCCCAAGGCGTCGAGGTCTACACCCAGACACAGATCCACGAGGCGTTCACGTCACATTACAAGTCCCTGTATAACACACGGCTGCAGGCCACCGTGGTGGAGATCGTGGACTATCTAACGACCCTGCAGCTCCCAACAGCTACTGCTGCCCACCAGGCGGAGCTGGGTGCTGCAATTACCGGTGAGGAACTACGGGACGTGATTTTCTCCCTTTCCAATAGCAAAGCGCCGGGCCCTGACGGGCTCCCGGCAGAGTTCTACAAAGCCTACTCACTGGTGCTAATACCAGAACTGCTGAGAATGTATAAGGCGGCATTGGAAGATGCTGAGCTCCCAGCGTCCCTAAACGAAGCTAACCTGGTCTCTCTGCTGAAACCAGGTAGGGAGGCGACCGAACTTGGCTCATACAGACCATTGGCACTCCTCAACACCGATTATAAAATATTAGCCGCGACGCTCGCCCGGAGACTTGCACCGCTGGTCCCCACGCTGGTGCACGCTGATCAAAATGGCTTTGTGCCCACCAGGAGCACGTCCTACAACCTACGCCGGTTTTTTAAGATCCAACGGTATGCAACCCCTACCTGGCCGCGTTCAGGGTGCATCGTGCTCGATCTGGAAAAAGCGTTCGACTCGGTGGAATGGCCGTATCTCCTCCGAGTCCTTGAGAAATACGAACTAGGCGAAGCCTATATCCAGATGGTGGGGCTCCTCTATCAGGCGCCCGAAGTGCGTGTCCGGACTGGGCGGTTGTTTTCCGACAGGATCCGCATTGGGCGGGGTACCAGACAGGGCTGCCCCCTCTCCCCTATGATATTCGCCCTGGCGATGGAGCCATTGGCGGAACTGCTCCGCACCTCCGGCACCACATGGGGCATCCCACTAGCGGACGGCATACACTCGGTGTCTCTATATGCCGATGATCTACTACTGTATGTCAGAGATCTCACATGCATACCTGAGGCAATCGCGGACATCTTCCGTACATTCGGAGATATGTCGGGGCTCCGCGTTAACTGGGCCAAATCGGGAACCTACGCATTCAGTAGCGAGATGCCGCAATGTGAGGTGCGCATGATGGGGGAGACGCTCCGATGGCACCCGACGGTATTCAGGTACCTAGGGATCTTGATATATCGAGACCCCGTGGATCTCCTGGAGGGTAACCTGGTGAGGGCTATATCCTCACTCACGGCCCAGGTCACGTTCTGGAACTCCCTCCCGCTGAATGTGCCGGCCAGAGTGGCACTGACCAAAATGATACTGCTCCCCCGGCTCCTCTATTATTATGCTAACCTGCCAGTGTATGTGCCAGCGCGCATATTCAGAGGGCTGGAAACTCTCACCAGGCGCCTTATTTGGAACAAAGGGAGACCACGGGTAGCGTTAAAGACTCTATATGCGGCCACGGACGCTGGAGGCTTAGCCGTCCCCAACCAGGAGCTATATTACTTAGCAGCCCAGCTACAATGGGTCGCTTACTGGCTGAGCGGCAAGAACCTGATAGACACGGCCACGGCTGATACCACTCTGTCCCCCGTGCAGGTGCTCACACTCTTCCACCCCCTAACGCAGGGGCGACACCCCACACAAGTCCATGTGGCGATCGCGAAGCGGTGCTTTGCGCGGGCCCTCAGACTTACCAAAGGCACAGTGCCCTACGCTCCGAACCTGCCACTACTGGGAACTCCCTTGGGCACTAGCATACTTTCCTCGACTGCGCTACGCAGCTGGACGGCGGCAGACCTGGACGACCTGAGCGGCCTATATAGCGACGGAGTGCTGCTGCCCTTCGAGACCCTGACCGCAGACACCGAGCTGCCAGTGGGTCAATTCCTGGCACACGCCGGACTCCTACATGAACTGACGAAGGCATGGGGTGACATGAGCCAAGAACCGCCCACTCATCTTCTCATCCAGTACCTGCACGTGATGGGCAATGGGTCTCATATAGTGCACTGGCTGGCACAGGCACTACACACCCATACTCTATTCTCCTCCCAAAGGCTGAGGGGGAAGTGGACGACCGACCGAGGCTCCGACTGGACGGACAAACAATGGACCGCAATATTAGCGGGCGCTAGAAATGTTCCCCGAAACGCGCGATTTAAAACCATCCAATATTATATCATTCATCGAGCATATTTGTCTCCTGACAAACTGAATCGCTATTTCGGACTCACTTCGTCGGCATGTCCCAGATGCGGCCTCCTAGACTCAGACTTCCTGCACGCACTCTGGAACTGCGCCCACCTCGCCTCGTACTGGTCAGCGGTCACTGACACGCTGACGGCGGCCTCGGGCGAAACTCTCCCCAAGACGTGGGAAGTATGCCTACTGGGGCTCTACAGGAGAACCAAGCAGACCAAGCTGCGGGCACGCTTTTGGGACTTAGGCCTCATTACGGCTAAACGCCTCATTACGAAACGGTGGAAAAACGCCAACCCACCGCGCCCTGCAGACTGGCGTCGCTCTTTTGGCAACTGGGCCAGTGCGGAGAGTGTGTCACTACACAGAGAGGAGACCACTGGCCTACGGAAATACCCGATCGCCCAAGACTGGGACGCTACCCTGATCGCGTACCACAGGGCATGCGCCCGGGCCGGTATAGAATGCCAACCTGACGCGGAATAGAAGGGGCCCTGTCGCTTGCTGTCCATATAGGTCACGGAATTTGCCCCCCCCCCCCACTGCCGCGTCCCCCCCCTTCCTCCCCCACTGCCGCGCCCCCCCCTCCCCCCCTCATTCCCCCCCGCCGCCAGCCCCGACTACCGAGCTCTTGCACACCGAGCGATGTCCCCTGCCGCCCCCCGCCGCTGCCCTTCCCCCCCCCCGCTGCCTCCTCCCCCCCCCGCCTCCACCCCGCGGCCGCAGCGACACCACATCCTCGATCACCCCCGCCCCTGCGCAGCCCGTACAGGGTGCACCACACACGGCTAGGATTCAAGACACACTACCACACGCACATGCACTAGTCCAACAGTTGTTGAAATGTTTCTCCCTCCCCCTCCTCTTTTAATTCCCAGTTATACCTTTTGGTTGACACAGAGACTGTTGATTTTGTACACGCGCTAATGCTCGACACCCCCCTCCCTGTTTCCGTATCATACAATGGCAACTGGGTGTTTTCATGTACAGGCAGCGGAAGCCCAGCGATCCATGTGACGACGGGGGATATGATCCTGCTCCAGCTCGCTACTGTACTGAACAGGGAACATAACTCAATGCAATGACTGTCGGATTTCTTACAGCACCCTGGTCCTAGCGCAGTGCCATGAGCCGCAAGCGCTGCGGCACGAGACATTTCCTAGCACCGCTGCTTGTGAACTAATGCATTACCACTGGCTACTGTTTATTTTCACTCGTATTTAATTGCCATGTCATTCTGTACTGACAGCCGAGTACCGCTTGTAGTAGTGGTTTATTGTTATGACACTGTGTGACTGCTGTTTAACTCATCTGTGAAACTAAATAAAGTTTGGGACCATTGGTCTTCAAAAAAAAAAAAAAAAATGAGTATGATGTCACTGTTGTCGTATACGAGCCATGCTCTGCTCATGTCAGGCGGAGACCAAAAAAATAAAGTAACGGAGGGACGGGGCACGTACCAGCAGTGCCCTGTTGTCCTCACTTATTTTGCATGCTTTCATACAAATAATAAAAATAGCAACATGCATCACTCAAAGTGAGTGAAAGGGCACAGATGAGTGGTAATCAATCACTGCATGTTTCTACCCACTTTTCCCTATATTACGGCAGTGGTAACAGGCCCTTAAGTGTACTATGAAAGAGTCCAAAAGCCTAAACAAGACATGCATCATAAAAAAAAGTACTCTTTTCATGACTTGTCTAGATCAGGCAGGACAGGTCCAGACTACAAACCCTTCTGAGCCACCAGCTCTCTAAAACACTTCCTGGGTGTGGAAATTGTCTCAATGTTTACATCTAGTTTGAGTTTTTTCCATTTAACTCTGTAACTTGATGAGGATTGCGAACAAGAAGTGAACATTTCCTTAACTAAACCAAATGGTGTTCATGCAAAATCACACTACGCTGCAAGCAGGATTCGAACCTGCGTAGGGAAACCCCATTGGATTTCGAGTCCAACGCCTTAACCACTCGGCCATCGCAGCTGCATGAGTATGATGTCACTGTTGTCGTATACGAGCCATACTCTGCTCATGTCAGGCCGAGACCAAAAAATAAAGTAACAGAAGGACGGGGCACGTACCAGCAGTGCCCTGTTGTCCTCACTTATTTTGCATGCTTTCATACAATTAATAAAAATAGCAACATGCATCACTCAAAGTGAGTGAAAAGGCACAGATGAGTGGTAATCAATCATTGCGCATTTCTACCCTCTTTTCCCTATATTACGGCGGTGGTAACGGGCCCTTAAGTGTACTAAGAAAGAGTCCAAAAGCCTAAACAAGACACGCTTCATAAAAAAATAATTACTCTTTTCATGACTTGTCTAGATCATGCAGGACAGGTCCAGACTACGAACCCTTCCGAGCCACCTGCTCTCTAAAACACTTCCTGGGTGTGGAAATTGTCTCAATGTTTACATCTAGTTTGAGTTTTTGCCATTTAACTCTGTGACTTGATGAGGATTGCGTAACAAAAAGTAAACATTTACTTAACTAAACCAAATGGTGTTCATGCAAAATCTCATGAAGCTGCAAGCAGGATTCGAACCTACGCGGGGAAACCCCATTGGATTTCAAGTCCAACGCCTTAACCACTCGGCCATCGCAGCTGCGTGAGTATGATGTCACAGTTGTCGTATACGAGCCATGCACTACTCACGTCAGGCCGAGACATAAAAAATAAAGTAACAGAAGGACGGGGCACGTACCAGCAGTGCCCTGTTGTCCTCACTTATTTTGCATGCTTTCATACAATTAATAAAATAGCAATACGCATCACTCAAAGTGAGTGACAGGGCACTGATGAGCGGTAATCAATCACTGCACATTTCTATCCTCGTTTCCCTATATTACGGCGGTGGCAACGGGCCCTTAAGTGTACTCAGAAAGAGTCCAAAAGCTTAAACAAGACACGCTTCATAAAAAAGTACTCTTTTCATGACTTGTCTAGATCAGGCAGGACAGGTCAAGACTACGAACCCTTCCGAGCCACCTGCTCTCTAAAACACTTCCTGAGTGTGGAAATTGTCTCAATGTTTACATCTAGTATGAGTTTTTGCAGTTTAACTCTGTGACTTGATGAGGATTGCGTAATGTGAAGTGAACATTTATTTAACTAAACCAAATTGTGTTCATGCAAAATCTCTTGCCGCTGCAAGCAGGATTCAAACCTACGCAGAGAAACCCCATTAGATTTCAAGTCCAACGCCTTAACCACTCGGCCATCGCAGCTGCGTGAGTATGATGTCAATGTTGTCGTATACGAGCCATGCGCTACTCATGTCAGGTCGAGACCTTAAAAATAAAGTAACGGAAGGACGGGGCACATACCAGCAGTGCCCTGTTGTCCTCACTTATTTCGCATACTTTCATACAATTAATAAAAATAGCAATATGCATCACTCAAAATGAGTGACAGGGCACAGATGAGCGGTAATCAATCACTGCACATTTCTACCCCCGTTTCTATATATTACGGCGGTGGCAACGGGCCCTTAAGTGTACTCAGAAAGAGTCCAAAAGCCTAAACAAGACACGCTTCATAAAAAAAATTACTCATTTCGTAACTTGTCTAGATCAGGCAGGATAGGTCCAGACTACAAACCCTTCCGAGCCACCTGCTCTCTAAAACACTTCCTAGGTGTGGAAATTGTTTTAATGTTTACATCTAGTTTGAGTTTTTGCCATTTAACTCTGTGACTTTATGAGGATTGCGTAACGAGAAGTGAACATTTCCTTAACTAAACCAAATGGTGTTCATGCAAAATCATACTACGCTGCAAGCAGGATTCGAACCTGCGCAGGGAAACCCCATTGGATTTCGAGTCCAACGCCTTAACCACTCGGCCATCGCAGCTGCATGAGTATGATGTCGCTGTTGTCGTATACGAGCCATGCTCTGCTCATGTCAGGCGGAGACCAAAAAAATAAAGTAACGGAAGGACGGGGCACGTACCAGCAGTGCCCTGTTGTCCTCGCTTATTTTGCATGCTTTCATACAATTAATAAAAATAGCAACATGCATCACTCAAAGTGAGTGAAAGGGCACAGATGAGTGGTAATCAATCACTGCATGTTTCTACCCACTTTTCCCTATATTACGGCGGTGGTAACAGGCCCTTAACTGTACTATGAAAGAGTCCAAAAGCCTAAACAAGACATGCATCATAAAAAAAAGTACTCTTTTCATGACTTGTCTAGATCAGGCAGGACAGGTCCAGACTACAAACCCTTCCGAGCCACCAGCTCTCTAAAACACTTCCTGGGTGTGGAAATTGTCTCAATGTTTACATCTAGTTTGAGTTTTTTCCATTTACCTCTGTGACTTGATGAGGATTGCGAACAAGAAGTGAACATTTCCTTAACTAAACCAAATGGTGTTCATGCAAAATCACACTACGCTGCAAGCAGGATTCGAACCTGTGCAGGGAAACCCCATTGGATTTCGAGTCCAACGCATTAACCTCTCGGCCATCGCAGCTGCATGAGTATGATGTCACTGTTGTCGTATACGAGCCATACTCTGCTCATGTCAGGCCGAGACCAAAAAATAAAGTAACAGAAGGACGGGGCACGTACCAGCAGTGCCCTGTTGTCCTCGCTTATTTTGCATGCTTTCATACAATTAATAAAAATAGCAACATGCATCACTCAAAGTGAGTGAAAGGGCACAGATGAGTGGTAATCAATCACTGCATGTTTCTACCCACTTTTCCCTATATTACGGCGGTGGTAACAGGCCCTTAAGTGTACTATGAAAGAGTCCAAAAGCCTAAACAAGACATGCATCATAAAAAAAAGTACTCTTTTCATGACTTGTCTAGATCAGGCAGGACAGGTCCAGACTACAAACCCTTCCGAGCCACCAGCTCTCTAAAACACTTCCTGGGTGTGGAAATTGTCTCAATGTTTACATCTAGTTTGCGTTTTTTCCATTTAACTCTGTGACTTGATGAGGTTTGCGAACAAGAAGTGAACATTTCCTTAACTAAACCAAATGGTGTTCATGCAAAATAACACTACGCTGCAAGCAGGATTCGAACCTGCGCAGGGAAACCCCATTGGATTTCAAGTCCAACGCCTTAACCACTCGGCCATCGCAGCTGCATGAGTATGATGTCACTGTTGTCGTATACGAGCCATACTCTGCTCATGTCAGGCCGAGACCAAAAAATAAAGTAACAGAAGGACGGGGCACGTACCAGCAGTGCCCTGTTGTCCTCACTTATTTTGCATGCTTTCAGACAATTAATAAAAATAGCAATACGCATCACTCAAAGTGAGTGACAGGGCACCGATGAGCGGTAATCAATCACTGCAGATTTCTATCCTCGTTTTCCTATATTACGGCGGTGGCAACGGGCCCTTAAGTGTACTCAGAAAGAGTCCAAAAGCTTAAACAAGACACGCTTCATAAAAAAAAGTACTCTTTTCATGACTTGTCTAGATCAGGCAGGACAGGTCCAGACTACGAACCCTTCCGAGCCACCTGCTCTCTAAAACACTTCCTGAGTGTGGAAATTGTCTCAATGTTTACATCTAGTTTGAGTTTTTGCAGTTTAACTCTGTGACTTGATGAGGATTGCGTAATGAGAAGTGAACATTTACTTAACTAAACCAAATGGTGTTCATGCAAAATCTCATGCCGCTGCAAGCAGGATTCAAAACTACGCAGGGAAACCCCATTGGATTTCAAGTCCAACGCCTTAACCACTCGGCCATCGCAGCTGCGTGAGTATGATGTCACTGTTGTCGTATACGAGCCATGCGCTACTCATGTCAGGTCGAGACCTAAAAAATAAAGTAACAGAAGGACGGGGCACGTACCAGCAGTGCCCTGTTGTCCTCACTTATTTTGCATGCTTTCAGACAATTAATAAAAATAGCAATACGCATCACTCAAAGTGAGTGACAGGGCACCGATGAGCGGTAATCAATCACTGCAGATTTCTATCCTCGTTTCCCTATATTACGGCGGTGGCAACGGGCCCTTAAGTGTACTCAGAAAGAGTCCAAAAGCCTAAACAAGACACGCTTCATAAAAAAATGACTCATTTCGTAACTTGTCTAGATCAGGCAGGATAGGTCCAGACTACAAACCCTTCCGAGCCACCTGCTCTCTAAAACACTTCCTAGGTGTGGAAATTGTTTCAATGTTTACATCTAGTTTGAGTTTTTGCCATTTAACTCTGTGACTTGATGAGGATTGCGTAACGAGAAGTGAACATTTCCTTAACTAAACCAAATGGTGTTCATGCAAAATCACACTACGCTGCAAGCAGGATTCGAACCTGCGCAGGGAAACCCCATTGGATTTCAAGTCCAACGCCTTAACCACTCGGCCATCGCAGCTGCATGAGTATGATGTCACTGTTGTCGTATACGAGCCATACTCTGCTCATGTCAGGCCGAGACCAAAAAATAAAGTAACAGAAGGACGGGGCACGTACCAGCAGTGCCCTGTTGTCCTCACTTATTTTGCATGCTTTCAGACAATTAATAAAAATAGCAATACGCATCACTCAAAGTGAGTGACAGGGCACCGATGAGCGGTAATCAATCACTGCAGATTTCTATCCTCGTTTTCCTATATTACGGCGGTGGCAACGGGCCCTTAAGTGTACTCAGAAAGAGTCCAAAAGCTTAAACAAGACACGCTTCATAAAAAAAGTACTCTTTTCATGACTTGTCTAGATCAGGCAGGACAGGTCCAGACTACGAACCCTTCCGAGCCACCTGCTCTCTAAAACACTTCCTGAGTGTGGAAATTGTCTCAATGTTTACATCTAGTTTGAGTTTTTGCAGTTTAACTCTGTGACTTGATGAGGATTGCGTAATGAGAAGTGAACATTTACTTAACTAAACCAAATGGTGTTCATGCAAAATCTCATGCCGCTGCAAGCAGGATTCAAAACTACGCAGGGAAACCCCATTGGATTTCAAGTCCAACGCCTTAACCACTCGGCCATCGCAGCTGCGTGAGTATGATGTCACTGTTGTCGTATACGAGCCATGCGCTACTCATGTCAGGTCGAGACCTAAAAAATAAAGTAACAGAAGGACGGGGCACGTACCAGCAGTGCCCTGTTGTCCTCACTTATTTTGCATGCTTTCAGACAATTAATAAAAATAGCAATACGCATCACTCAAAGTGAGTGACAGGGCACCGATGAGCGGTAATCAATCACTGCAGATTTCTATCCTCGTTTCCCTATATTACGGCGGTGGCAACGGGCCCTTAAGTGTACTCAGAAAGAGTCCAAAAGCCTAAACAAGACACGCTTCATAAAAAAATGACTCATTTCGTAACTTGTCTAGATCAGGCAGGATAGGTCCAGACTACAAACCCTTCCGAGCCACCTGCTCTCTAAAACACTTCCTAGGTGTGGAAATTGTTTCAATGTTTACATCTAGTTTGAGTTTTTGCCATTTAACTCTGTGACTTGATGAGGATTGCGTAACGAGAAGTGAACATTTCCTTAACTAAACCAAATGGTGTTCATGCAAAATCACACTACGCTGCAAGCAGGATTCGAACCTGCGCAGGGAAACCCCATTGGATTTCAAGTCCAACGCCTTAACCACTCGGCCATCGCAGCTGCATGAGTATGATGTCACTGTTGTCGTATACGAGCCATACTCTGCTCATGTCAGGCCGAGACCAAAAAATAAAGTAACAGAAGGACGGGGCACGTACCAGCAGTGCCCTGTTGTCCTCACTTATTTTGCATGCTTTCATACAATTAATAAAAATAGCAACATGCATCACTCAAAGTGAGTGAAAAGGCACAGATGAGTGGTAATCAATCATTGCGCATTTCTACCCTCTTTTCCCTATATTACGGCGGTGGTAACGGGCCCTTAAGTGTACTAAGAAAGAGTCCAAAAGCCTAAACAAGACACGCTTCATAAAAAAATAATTACTCTTTTCATGATTTGTCTAGATCATGCAGGACAGGTCCAGACTACGAACCCTTCCGAGGCACCTGCTCTCTAAAACACTTCCTGGGTGTGGAAATTGTCTCAATGTTTACATCTAGTTTGAGTTTTTACCGTTTAACTATGTGACTTGATGAGGATTGCGTAACAAGAAGTAAACATATACTTAACTAAACCAAATGGTGTTCATGCAAAATCTCATGTCGCTGCAAGCAGGATTCGAACCTACGCGGGCAAACCCCATTGGATTTCAAGTCCACCGCCTTAACCACTCGGCCATCGCAGCTGTGTGAGTATGATGTCACAGTTGTCGTATACTAGCCATGCACTACTCACGTCAGGCCGAGACATAAAAAATAAAGTAACAGAAGGACGGGGCACATACCAGCAGTGCCCTGTTGTCCTCACTTATTTTGCATGCTTTCATACAATTAATAAAAATAGCAATACGCATCACTCAAAGTGAGTGACAGGGCACCGATGAGCGGTAATCAATCACTGCACATTTCTATCCTCGTTTCCCTATATTACGGCGGTGGCAACGGGCCCTTAAGTGTACTCAGAAAGAGTCCAAAAGCTTAAACAAGACACGCTTCATAAAAAAAAGTACTCTTTTCATGACTTGTCTAGATCAGGTAGGACAGGTCCAGACTACGAACCCTTCCGAGCCACCTGCTCTCTAAAACACTTCCTGGGTGTGGAAATTGTCTCAATGTTTACATCTAGTTTGAGTTTTTGCAGTTTAACTATGTGACTTGATGAGGATTGCGTAACAAGAAGTAAACATTTACTTAACTAAACCAAATGGTGTTCATGCAAAATCTCATGCCGCTGCAAGCAGGATTCAAACCTACGCGGAGAAACCCCATTGGATTTCAAGTCCAACGCCTTAACCACTCGGCCATAGCAGCTGCGTGAGTATGATGTCACTGTTGTCGTATACGAGCCATGCGCTACTCATGTCAGGTCGAGACCTAAAAAATAAAGTAACGGAAGGACGGGGCACATACCAGCAGTGCCCTGTTGTCCTCACTTATTTCGCATACTTTCATACAATTAATAAAAATAGCAATATGCATCACTCAAAATGAGTGACAGTGCACAGATGAGCGGTAATCAACCACTGCACATTTCTACCCTCGTTTCCATATATTACGGCGGTGGCAACGGGCCCTTAAGTGTACTCAGAAAGAGTCCAAAAGCCTAAACAAGACACGCTTCATAAAAAAAATTACTCATTTCGTAACTTGTCTAGATCAGGCAGGATAGGTCCAAACTACAAACCCTTCCGAGCCACCTGCTCTCTAAAACACTTCCTAGGTGTGGAAATTGTTTCAATGTTTACATCTAGTTTGAGTTTTTGCCATTTAACTCTGTGACTTGATGAGGATTGCGTAACGAGAAGTGAACATTTCCTTAACTAAACCAAATGGTGTTCATGCAAAATCACACCACGCTGCAAGCAGGATTCGAACCTGCGCAGGGAAACCCCATTGGATTTCAAGTCCAACGCCTTAACCACTCGGCCATCGCAGCTGCATGAGTATGATGTCACTGTTGTCGTATACGAGCCATGCTCTGCTCATGTCAGGCGGAGACCAAAAAAATAAAGTAACGGAAGGACGGGGCACGTACCAGCAGTGCCCTGTTGTCCTCACTTATTTTGCATGCTTTCATACAATTAATAAAAATAGCAACATGCATCACTCAAAGTGAGTGAAAGGGCACAGATGAGTGGTAATCAATCACTGCATGTTTCTACCCACTTTTCCCTATATTACGGCGGTGGTAACAGGCCCTTAAGTGTACTAAGAAAGAGTCCAAAAGCCTAAACAAGACATGCATCATAAAAAAAAGTACTCTTTTCATGACTTGTCTAGATCAGGCAGGACAGGTCCAGACTACAAACCCTTCTGAGCCACCAGCTCTCTAAAACACTTCCTGGGTGTGGAAATTGTCTCAATGTTTACATCTAATTTGAGTTTTTTCCATTTAACTCTGTAACTTGATGAGGATTGCGAACAAGAAGTGAACATTTCCTTAACTAAACCAAATGGTGTTCATGCAAAATCACACTACGGTGCAAGCAGGATTCGAACCTGCGCAGGGAAACCCCATTGGATTTCGAGTCCAACGCCTTAACCACTCGGCCATCGCAGCTGCATGAGTATGATGTCACTGTTGTCGTATACGAGCCATACTCTGCTCATGTCAGGCCGAGACCAAAAAATAAAGTAACAGAAGGACGGGGCACGTACCAGCAGTGCCCTGTTGTCCTCACTTATTTTGCATGCTTTCATACAATTAATAAAAATAGCAACATGCATCACTCAAAGTGAGTGAAAAGGCACAGATGAGTGGTAATCAATCATTGCGCATTTCTACCCTCTTTTCCCTATATTACGGCGGTGGTAACGGGACCTTAAGTGTACTAAGAAAGAGTCCAAAAGCCTAAACAAGACACGCTTCATAAAAAAATAATTACTCTTTTCATGACTTGTCTAGATCATGCAGGACAGGTCCAGACTACGAACCCTTCCGAGGCACCTGCTCTCTAAAACACTTCCTGGGTGTGGAAATTGTCTCAATGTTTACATCTAGTTTGAGTTTTTGCCGTTTAACTCTGTGACTTGATGAGGATTGCGTAACAAGAAGTAAACATTTACTTAACTAAACCAAATGGTATTCATGCAAAATCTCATGACGCTGCAAGCAGGATTCGAAACTACGAGGGGAAACCCCATTGGATTTCAAGTCCAACGCCTTAACCACTCGGCCATCGCAGCTGCGTGAGTATGATGTCACAGTTGTCGTATACTAGCCATGCACTACTCACGTCAGGCCGAGACATAAAAAATAAAGTAACAGAAGGACGGGGCACGTACCAGCAGTGCCCTGTTGTCCTCACTTATTTTGCATGCTTTCATACAATTAATAAAAATAGCAATACGCATCACTCAAAGTGAGTGACAGGGCACCGATGAGCGGTAATCAATCACTGCACATTTCTATCCTCGTTTCCCTATATTACGGCGGTGGCAACGGGCCCTTAAGTGTACTCAGAAAGAGTCCAAAAGCTTAAAGAAGACACGCTTCATAAAAAAAAGTACTCTTTTCATGACTTGTCTAGATCAGGCAGGACAGGTCCAGACTACAAACCCTTCCGAGCCACCAGCTCTCTAAAACACTTCCTAGGTGTGGAAATTGTTTCAATGTTTACATCTAGTTTGAGTTTTTGCCGTTTAACTCTGTGACTTGATGAGGATTGCGTAACAAGAAGTAAACATTTACTTAACTAAACCAAATGGTGTTCATGCAAAATCTCATGACGCTGCAAGCAGGATTCGAACCTACGCGGGGAAACCCCATTGGATTTCAAGTCCAACGCCTTAACCACTCGGCCATCGCAGCTGCGTGAGTATGATGTCACAGTTGTCGTATACGAGCCATGCACTACTCACGTCAGGCCGAAACATAAAAAATAAAGTAACAGAAGGACGGGACACGTACCAGCAGTGCCCTGTTGTCCTCACTTATTTGGCATGCTTTCATACAATTAATAAAAATAGCAATACGCATCACTCAAAGTGAGTGACAGGGCACCGATGAGCGGTAATCAATCACTGCACATTTCTATCCTCGTTTCCCTATATTACGGCGGTGGCAACGGGCCCTTAAGTGTACTCAGAAAGAGTCCAAAAGCTTAAACAAGACACGCTTCATAAAAAAAGTACTCTTTTCATGACTTGTCTAGATCAGGTAGGACAGGTCCAGACTACGAACCCTTCCGAGCCACCTGCTCTCTAAAACACTTCCTGAGTGTGGAAATTGTCTCAATGTTTACATCTAGTATGAGTTTTTGCAGTTTAACTCTGTGACTTGATGAGGATTGCGTAATGAGAAGTGAACATTTACTTAACTAAACCAAATTGTGTTCATGCAAAATCTCATGCCGCTGCAAGCAGGATTCAAACCTACGCGGAGAAACCCCATTGGATTTCAAGTCCAACGCCTTAACCACTCGGCCATAGCAGCTGCGTGAGTATGATGTCACTGTTGTCGTATACGAGCCATGCGCTACTCATGTCAGGTCGAGACCTAAAAAATAAAGTAACGGAAGGACGGGGCACATACCAGCAGAGCCCTGTTGTCCTCACTTATTTCGCATACTTTCAAACAATTAATAAAAATAGCAATATGCATCACTCAAAATGAGTGACAGGGCACAGATGAGCGGTAATCAATCACTGCACATTTCTACCCTCGTTTCTATATATTACGGCGGTGGCAACGGGCCCTTAAGTGTACTCAGAAAGAGTCCAAAAGCCTAAACAAGACACGCTTCATAAAAAAAATTACTCATTTCGTAACTTGTCTAGATCAGGCAGGATAGGTCCAGACTACAAACCCTTCCGAGCCACCTGCTCTCTAAATACTTCCTAGGTGTGGAAATTGTTTTAATGTTTACATCTAGTTTGAGTTTTTGCCATTTAACTCTGTGACTTGATGAGGATTGCATAACGAGAAGTGAACATTTCCTTAACTAAACCAAATGGTGTTCATGCAAAATCATACTACGCTGCAAGCAGGATTCGAACCTGCGCAGGGAAACCCCATTGGATTTCGAGTCCAACGCCTTAACCATTCGGCCATTGCAGCTGCATGAGTATGATGTCACTGTTGTCGTATACGAGCCATGCTCTGCTCATGTCAGGCGGAGACCAAAAAAATAAAGTAACGGAGGGACGGGGCACGTACCAGCAGTGCCCTGTTGTCCTCACTTATTTTGCATGCTTTCATACAAATAATAAAAATAGCAACATGCATCACTCAAAGTGAGTGAAAGGGCACAGATGAGTGGTAATCAATCACTGCATGTTTCTACCCACTTTTCCCTATATTACGGCAGTGGTAACAGGCCCTTAAGTGTACTATGAAAGAGTCCAAAAGCCTAAACAAGACATGCATCATAAAAAAAAGTACTCTTTTCATGACTTGTCTAGATCAGGCAGGACAGGTCCAGACTACAAACCCTTCTGAGCCACCAGCTCTCTAAAACACTTCCTGGGTGTGGAAATTGTCTCAATGTTTACATCTAGTTTGAGTTTTTTCCATTTAACTCTGTAACTTGATGAGGATTGCGAACAAGAAGTGAACATTTCCTTAACTAAACCAAATGGTGTTCATGCAAAATCACACTACGCTGCAAGCAGGATTCGAACCTGCGTAGGGAAACCCCATTGGATTTCGAGTCCAACGCCTTAACCACTCGGCCATCGCAGCTGCATGAGTATGATGTCACTGTTGTCGTATACGAGCCATACTCTGCTCATGTCAGGCCGAGACCAAAAAATAAAGTAACAGAAGGACGGGGCACGTACCAGCAGTGCCCTGTTGTCCTCACTTATTTTGCATGCTTTCATACAATTAATAAAAATAGCAACATGCATCACTCAAAGTGAGTGAAAAGGCACAGATGAGTGGTAATCAATCATTGCGCATTTCTACCCTCTTTTCCCTATATTACGGCGGTGGTAACGGGCCCTTAAGTGTACTAAGAAAGAGTCCAAAAGCCTAAACAAGACACGCTTCATAAAAAAATAATTACTCTTTTCATGACTTGTCTAGATCATGCAGGACAGGTCCAGACTACGAACCCTTCCGAGCCACCTGCTCTCTAAAACACTTCCTGGGTGTGGAAATTGTCTCAATGTTTACATCTAGTTTGAGTTTTTGCCATTTAACTCTGTGACTTGATGAGGATTGCGTAACAAAAAGTAAACATTTACTTAACTAAACCAAATGGTGTTCATGCAAAATCTCATGAAGCTGCAAGCAGGATTCGAACCTACGCGGGGAAACCCCATTGGATTTCAAGTCCAACGCCTTAACCACTCGGCCATCGCAGCTGCGTGAGTATGATGTCACAGTTGTCGTATACGAGCCATGCACTACTCACGTCAGGCCGAGACATAAAAAATAAAGTAACAGAAGGACGGGGCACGTACCAGCAGTGCCCTGTTGTCCTCACTTATTTTGCATGCTTTCATACAATTAATAAAATAGCAATACGCATCACTCAAAGTGAGTGACAGGGCACTGATGAGCGGTAATCAATCACTGCACATTTCTATCCTCGTTTCCCTATATTACGGCGGTGGCAACGGGCCCTTAAGTGTACTCAGAAAGAGTCCAAAAGCTTAAACAAGACACGCTTCATAAAAAAGTACTCTTTTCATGACTTGTCTAGATCAGGCAGGACAGGTCAAGACTACGAACCCTTCCGAGCCACCTGCTCTCTAAAACACTTCCTGAGTGTGGAAATTGTCTCAATGTTTACATCTAGTATGAGTTTTTGCAGTTTAACTCTGTGACTTGATGAGGATTGCGTAATGTGAAGTGAACATTTATTTAACTAAACCAAATTGTGTTCATGCAAAATCTCTTGCCGCTGCAAGCAGGATTCAAACCTACGCAGAGAAACCCCATTAGATTTCAAGTCCAACGCCTTAACCACTCGGCCATCGCAGCTGCGTGAGTATGATGTCAATGTTGTCGTATACGAGCCATGCGCTACTCATGTCAGGTCGAGACCTTAAAAATAAAGTAACGGAAGGACGGGGCACATACCAGCAGTGCCCTGTTGTCCTCACTTATTTCGCATACTTTCATACAATTAATAAAAATAGCAATATGCATCACTCAAAATGAGTGACAGGGCACAGATGAGCGGTAATCAATCACTGCACATTTCTACCCCCGTTTCTATATATTACGGCGGTGGCAACGGGCCCTTAAGTGTACTCAGAAAGAGTCCAAAAGCCTAAACAAGACACGCTTCATAAAAAAAATTACTCATTTCGTAACTTGTCTAGATCAGGCAGGATAGGTCCAGACTACAAACCCTTCCGAGCCACCTGCTCTCTAAAACACTTCCTAGGTGTGGAAATTGTTTTAATGTTTACATCTAGTTTGAGTTTTTGCCATTTAACTCTGTGACTTTATGAGGATTGCGTAACGAGAAGTGAACATTTCCTTAACTAAACCAAATGGTGTTCATGCAAAATCATACTACGCTGCAAGCAGGATTCGAACCTGCGCAGGGAAACCCCATTGGATTTCGAGTCCAACGCCTTAACCACTCGGCCATCGCAGCTGCATGAGTATGATGTCGCTGTTGTCGTATACGAGCCATGCTCTGCTCATGTCAGGCGGAGACCAAAAAAATAAAGTAACGGAAGGACGGGGCACGTACCAGCAGTGCCCTGTTGTCCTCGCTTATTTTGCATGCTTTCATACAATTAATAAAAATAGCAACATGCATCACTCAAAGTGAGTGAAAGGGCACAGATGAGTGGTAATCAATCACTGCATGTTTCTACCCACTTTTCCCTATATTACGGCGGTGGTAACAGGCCCTTAACTGTACTATGAAAGAGTCCAAAAGCCTAAACAAGACATGCATCATAAAAAAAAGTACTCTTTTCATGACTTGTCTAGATCAGGCAGGACAGGTCCAGACTACAAACCCTTCCGAGCCACCAGCTCTCTAAAACACTTCCTGGGTGTGGAAATTGTCTCAATGTTTACATCTAGTTTGAGTTTTTTCCATTTACCTCTGTGACTTGATGAGGATTGCGAACAAGAAGTGAACATTTCCTTAACTAAACCAAATGGTGTTCATGCAAAATCACACTACGCTGCAAGCAGGATTCGAACCTGTGCAGGGAAACCCCATTGGATTTCGAGTCCAACGCATTAACCTCTCGGCCATCGCAGCTGCATGAGTATGATGTCACTGTTGTCGTATACGAGCCATACTCTGCTCATGTCAGGCCGAGACCAAAAAATAAAGTAACAGAAGGACGGGGCACGTACCAGCAGTGCCCTGTTGTCCTCGCTTATTTTGCATGCTTTCATACAATTAATAAAAATAGCAACATGCATCACTCAAAGTGAGTGAAAGGGCACAGATGAGTGGTAATCAATCACTGCATGTTTCTACCCACTTTTCCCTATATTACGGCGGTGGTAACAGGCCCTTAAGTGTACTATGAAAGAGTCCAAAAGCCTAAACAAGACATGCATCATAAAAAAAAGTACTCTTTTCATGACTTGTCTAGATCAGGCAGGACAGGTCCAGACTACAAACCCTTCCGAGCCACCAGCTCTCTAAAACACTTCCTGGGTGTGGAAATTGTCTCAATGTTTACATCTAGTTTGCGTTTTTTCCATTTAACTCTGTGACTTGATGAGGTTTGCGAACAAGAAGTGAACATTTCCTTAACTAAACCAAATGGTGTTCATGCAAAATAACACTACGCTGCAAGCAGGATTCGAACCTGCGCAGGGAAACCCCATTGGATTTCAAGTCCAACGCCTTAACCACTCGGCCATCGCAGCTGCATGAGTATGATGTCACTGTTGTCGTATACGAGCCATACTCTGCTCATGTCAGGCCGAGACCAAAAAATAAAGTAACAGAAGGACGGGGCACGTACCAGCAGTGCCCTGTTGTCCTCACTTATTTTGCATGCTTTCAGACAATTAATAAAAATAGCAATACGCATCACTCAAAGTGAGTGACAGGGCACCGATGAGCGGTAATCAATCACTGCAGATTTCTATCCTCGTTTTCCTATATTACGGCGGTGGCAACGGGCCCTTAAGTGTACTCAGAAAGAGTCCAAAAGCTTAAACAAGACACGCTTCATAAAAAAAAGTACTCTTTTCATGACTTGTCTAGATCAGGCAGGACAGGTCCAGACTACGAACCCTTCCGAGCCACCTGCTCTCTAAAACACTTCCTGAGTGTGGAAATTGTCTCAATGTTTACATCTAGTTTGAGTTTTTGCAGTTTAACTCTGTGACTTGATGAGGATTGCGTAATGAGAAGTGAACATTTACTTAACTAAACCAAATGGTGTTCATGCAAAATCTCATGCCGCTGCAAGCAGGATTCAAAACTACGCAGGGAAACCCCATTGGATTTCAAGTCCAACGCCTTAACCACTCGGCCATCGCAGCTGCGTGAGTATGATGTCACTGTTGTCGTATACGAGCCATGCGCTACTCATGTCAGGTCGAGACCTAAAAAATAAAGTAACAGAAGGACGGGGCACGTACCAGCAGTGCCCTGTTGTCCTCACTTATTTTGCATGCTTTCAGACAATTAATAAAAATAGCAATACGCATCACTCAAAGTGAGTGACAGGGCACCGATGAGCGGTAATCAATCACTGCAGATTTCTATCCTCGTTTCCCTATATTACGGCGGTGGCAACGGGCCCTTAAGTGTACTCAGAAAGAGTCCAAAAGCCTAAACAAGACACGCTTCATAAAAAAATGACTCATTTCGTAACTTGTCTAGATCAGGCAGGATAGGTCCAGACTACAAACCCTTCCGAGCCACCTGCTCTCTAAAACACTTCCTAGGTGTGGAAATTGTTTCAATGTTTACATCTAGTTTGAGTTTTTGCCATTTAACTCTGTGACTTGATGAGGATTGCGTAACGAGAAGTGAACATTTCCTTAACTAAACCAAATGGTGTTCATGCAAAATCACACTACGCTGCAAGCAGGATTCGAACCTGCGCAGGGAAACCCCATTGGATTTCAAGTCCAACGCCTTAACCACTCGGCCATCGCAGCTGCATGAGTATGATGTCACTGTTGTCGTATACGAGCCATACTCTGCTCATGTCAGGCCGAGACCAAAAAATAAAGTAACAGAAGGACGGGGCACGTACCAGCAGTGCCCTGTTGTCCTCACTTATTTTGCATGCTTTCAGACAATTAATAAAAATAGCAATACGCATCACTCAAAGTGAGTGACAGGGCACCGATGAGCGGTAATCAATCACTGCAGATTTCTATCCTCGTTTTCCTATATTACGGCGGTGGCAACGGGCCCTTAAGTGTACTCAGAAAGAGTCCAAAAGCTTAAACAAGACACGCTTCATAAAAAAAGTACTCTTTTCATGACTTGTCTAGATCAGGCAGGACAGGTCCAGACTACGAACCCTTCCGAGCCACCTGCTCTCTAAAACACTTCCTGAGTGTGGAAATTGTCTCAATGTTTACATCTAGTTTGAGTTTTTGCAGTTTAACTCTGTGACTTGATGAGGATTGCGTAATGAGAAGTGAACATTTACTTAACTAAACCAAATGGTGTTCATGCAAAATCTCATGCCGCTGCAAGCAGGATTCAAAACTACGCAGGGAAACCCCATTGGATTTCAAGTCCAACGCCTTAACCACTCGGCCATCGCAGCTGCGTGAGTATGATGTCACTGTTGTCGTATACGAGCCATGCGCTACTCATGTCAGGTCGAGACCTAAAAAATAAAGTAACAGAAGGACGGGGCACGTACCAGCAGTGCCCTGTTGTCCTCACTTATTTTGCATGCTTTCAGACAATTAATAAAAATAGCAATACGCATCACTCAAAGTGAGTGACAGGGCACCGATGAGCGGTAATCAATCACTGCAGATTTCTATCCTCGTTTCCCTATATTACGGCGGTGGCAACGGGCCCTTAAGTGTACTCAGAAAGAGTCCAAAAGCCTAAACAAGACACGCTTCATAAAAAAATGACTCATTTCGTAACTTGTCTAGATCAGGCAGGATAGGTCCAGACTACAAACCCTTCCGAGCCACCTGCTCTCTAAAACACTTCCTAGGTGTGGAAATTGTTTCAATGTTTACATCTAGTTTGAGTTTTTGCCATTTAACTCTGTGACTTGATGAGGATTGCGTAACGAGAAGTGAACATTTCCTTAACTAAACCAAATGGTGTTCATGCAAAATCACACTACGCTGCAAGCAGGATTCGAACCTGCGCAGGGAAACCCCATTGGATTTCAAGTCCAACGCCTTAACCACTCGGCCATCGCAGCTGCATGAGTATGATGTCACTGTTGTCGTATACGAGCCATACTCTGCTCATGTCAGGCCGAGACCAAAAAATAAAGTAACAGAAGGACGGGGCACGTACCAGCAGTGCCCTGTTGTCCTCACTTATTTTGCATGCTTTCATACAATTAATAAAAATAGCAACATGCATCACTCAAAGTGAGTGAAAAGGCACAGATGAGTGGTAATCAATCATTGCGCATTTCTACCCTCTTTTCCCTATATTACGGCGGTGGTAACGGGCCCTTAAGTGTACTAAGAAAGAGTCCAAAAGCCTAAACAAGACACGCTTCATAAAAAAATAATTACTCTTTTCATGATTTGTCTAGATCATGCAGGACAGGTCCAGACTACGAACCCTTCCGAGGCACCTGCTCTCTAAAACACTTCCTGGGTGTGGAAATTGTCTCAATGTTTACATCTAGTTTGAGTTTTTACCGTTTAACTATGTGACTTGATGAGGATTGCGTAACAAGAAGTAAACATATACTTAACTAAACCAAATGGTGTTCATGCAAAATCTCATGTCGCTGCAAGCAGGATTCGAACCTACGCGGGCAAACCCCATTGGATTTCAAGTCCACCGCCTTAACCACTCGGCCATCGCAGCTGTGTGAGTATGATGTCACAGTTGTCGTATACTAGCCATGCACTACTCACGTCAGGCCGAGACATAAAAAATAAAGTAACAGAAGGACGGGGCACATACCAGCAGTGCCCTGTTGTCCTCACTTATTTTGCATGCTTTCATACAATTAATAAAAATAGCAATACGCATCACTCAAAGTGAGTGACAGGGCACCGATGAGCGGTAATCAATCACTGCACATTTCTATCCTCGTTTCCCTATATTACGGCGGTGGCAACGGGCCCTTAAGTGTACTCAGAAAGAGTCCAAAAGCTTAAACAAGACACGCTTCATAAAAAAAAGTACTCTTTTCATGACTTGTCTAGATCAGGTAGGACAGGTCCAGACTACGAACCCTTCCGAGCCACCTGCTCTCTAAAACACTTCCTGGGTGTGGAAATTGTCTCAATGTTTACATCTAGTTTGAGTTTTTGCAGTTTAACTATGTGACTTGATGAGGATTGCGTAACAAGAAGTAAACATTTACTTAACTAAACCAAATGGTGTTCATGCAAAATCTCATGCCGCTGCAAGCAGGATTCAAACCTACGCGGAGAAACCCCATTGGATTTCAAGTCCAACGCCTTAACCACTCGGCCATAGCAGCTGCGTGAGTATGATGTCACTGTTGTCGTATACGAGCCATGCGCTACTCATGTCAGGTCGAGACCTAAAAAATAAAGTAACGGAAGGACGGGGCACATACCAGCAGTGCCCTGTTGTCCTCACTTATTTCGCATACTTTCATACAATTAATAAAAATAGCAATATGCATCACTCAAAATGAGTGACAGTGCACAGATGAGCGGTAATCAACCACTGCACATTTCTACCCTCGTTTCCATATATTACGGCGGTGGCAACGGGCCCTTAAGTGTACTCAGAAAGAGTCCAAAAGCCTAAACAAGACACGCTTCATAAAAAAAATTACTCATTTCGTAACTTGTCTAGATCAGGCAGGATAGGTCCAAACTACAAACCCTTCCGAGCCACCTGCTCTCTAAAACACTTCCTAGGTGTGGAAATTGTTTCAATGTTTACATCTAGTTTGAGTTTTTGCCATTTAACTCTGTGACTTGATGAGGATTGCGTAACGAGAAGTGAACATTTCCTTAACTAAACCAAATGGTGTTCATGCAAAATCACACCACGCTGCAAGCAGGATTCGAACCTGCGCAGGGAAACCCCATTGGATTTCAAGTCCAACGCCTTAACCACTCAGCCATCGCAGCTGCATGAGTATGATGTCACTGTTGTCGTATACGAGCCATGCTCTGCTCATGTCAGGCGGAGACCAAAAAAATAAAGTAACGGAAGGACGGGGCACGTACCAGCAGTGCCCTGTTGTCCTCACTTATTTTGCATGCTTTCATACAATTAATAAAAATAGCAACATGCATCACTCAAAGTGAGTGAAAGGGCACAGATGAGTGGTAATCAATCACTGCATGTTTCTACCCACTTTTCCCTATATTACGGCGGTGGTAACAGGCCCTTAAGTGTACTAAGAAAGAGTCCAAAAGCCTAAACAAGACATGCATCATAAAAAAAAGTACTCTTTTCATGACTTGTCTAGATCAGGCAGGACAGGTCCAGACTACAAACCCTTCTGAGCCACCAGCTCTCTAAAACACTTCCTGGGTGTGGAAATTGTCTCAATGTTTACATCTAATTTGAGTTTTTTCCATTTAACTCTGTAACTTGATGAGGATTGCGAACAAGAAGTGAACATTTCCTTAACTAAACCAAATGGTGTTCATGCAAAATCACACTACGGTGCAAGCAGGATTCGAACCTGCGCAGGGAAACCCCATTGGATTTCGAGTCCAACGCCTTAACCACTCGGCCATCGCAGCTGCATGAGTATGATGTCACTGTTGTCGTATACGAGCCATACTCTGCTCATGTCAGGCCGAGACCAAAAAATAAAGTAACAGAAGGACGGGGCACGTACCAGCAGTGCCCTGTTGTCCTCACTTATTTTGCATGCTTTCATACAATTAATAAAAATAGCAACATGCATCACTCAAAGTGAGTGAAAAGGCACAGATGAGTGGTAATCAATCATTGCGCATTTCTACCCTCTTTTCCCTATATTACGGCGGTGGTAACGGGACCTTAAGTGTACTAAGAAAGAGTCCAAAAGCCTAAACAAGACACGCTTCATAAAAAAATAATTACTCTTTTCATGACTTGTCTAGATCATGCAGGACAGGTCCAGACTACGAACCCTTCCGAGGCACCTGCTCTCTAAAACACTTCCTGGGTGTGGAAATTGTCTCAATGTTTACATCTAGTTTGAGTTTTTGCCGTTTAACTCTGTGACTTGATGAGGATTGCGTAACAAGAAGTAAACATTTACTTAACTAAACCAAATGGTATTCATGCAAAATCTCATGACGCTGCAAGCAGGATTCGAAACTACGAGGGGAAACCCCATTGGATTTCAAGTCCAACGCCTTAACCACTCGGCCATCGCAGCTGCGTGAGTATGATGTCACAGTTGTCGTATACTAGCCATGCACTACTCACGTCAGGCCGAGACATAAAAAATAAAGTAACAGAAGGACGGGGCACGTACCAGCAGTGCCCTGTTGTCCTCACTTATTTTGCATGCTTTCATACAATTAATAAAAATAGCAATACGCATCACTCAAAGTGAGTGACAGGGCACCGATGAGCGGTAATCAATCACTGCACATTTCTATCCTCGTTTCCCTATATTACGGCGGTGGCAACGGGCCCTTAAGTGTACTCAGAAAGAGTCCAAAAGCTTAAAGAAGACACGCTTCATAAAAAAAAGTACTCTTTTCATGACTTGTCTAGATCAGGCAGGACAGGTCCAGACTACAAACCCTTCCGAGCCACCAGCTCTCTAAAACACTTCCTAGGTGTGGAAATTGTTTCAATGTTTACATCTAGTTTGAGTTTTTGCCGTTTAACTCTGTGACTTGATGAGGATTGCGTAACAAGAAGTAAACATTTACTTAACTAAACCAAATGGTGTTCATGCAAAATCTCATGACGCTGCAAGCAGGATTCGAACCTACGCGGGGAAACCCCATTGGATTTCAAGTCCAACGCCTTAACCACTCGGCCATCGCAGCTGCGTGAGTATGATGTCACAGTTGTCGTATACGAGCCATGCACTACTCACGTCAGGCCGAAACATAAAAAATAAAGTAACAGAAGGACGGGACACGTACCAGCAGTGCCCTGTTGTCCTCACTTATTTGGCATGCTTTCATACAATTAATAAAAATAGCAATACGCATCACTCAAAGTGAGTGACAGGGCACCGATGAGCGGTAATCAATCACTGCACATTTCTACCCTCGTTTCCATATATTACGGCGGAGGTAACGGGCCCTTAAGTGTACTCAGAAAGAGTCCAAAAGCCTAAACAAGACACGCTTCATAAAAAAAAATTACTCATTTCGTAACTTGTCTAGATCAGGCAGGATAGGTCCAGACTACAAACCCTTCCGAGCCACCTGCTCTCTAAAACACTTCCTAGGTGTGGAAATTGTTTCAATGTTTACATCTAGTTTGAGCTTTTGCCGTTTAACTCTGTGACTTGATGAGGATTGCGTAACAAGAAGTGAACATTTCCTTAACTAAACCAAATGGTGTTCATGCAAAATCTCATGACGCTACAAGCAGGATTCGAACCTACGCGGTGAAACCCCATTGGATTTCAAGTCCAACGCCTTAACCACTCGGCCATCGCAGTTGCGTGGATATGATGTCACAGTTGTCGTATACGAGCCATGCACTACTCACGTCATGCCGAGACATAAAAAATAAAGTAACAGAAGGACGGGGCACGTACCAGCAGTGCCCTGTTGTCCTCACTTATTTTGCATGCTTTGATACAATTAATAAAAATAGCAATACGCATCACTCAAAGTGAGTGACAGGGCACCGATGAGCGGTAATCAATCACTGCACATTTCTATCCTCGTTTCCCTATATTACGGCGGTGGCAACGGGCCCTTAAGTGTACTATGAAAGAGTCCAAAAGCCTAAACAAGACATGCATCATAAAAAAAAGTACTCTTTTCATGACTTGTCTAGATCAGGCAGGACAGGTCCAGACTACGAACCCTTCCGAGCCACCTGCTCTCTAAAACACTTCCTGAGTGTGGAAATTGTCTCAATGTTTACATCTAGTTTGAGTTTTTGCAGTTTAACTCTGTGACTTGATGAGGATTGCGTAATGAGAAGTGAACATTTACTTAACTAAACCAAATGGTGTTCATGCAAAATCTCATGACGCTGCAAGCAGGATTCAAACCTACGCGGGGAAACCCCATTGGATTTCAAGCCCAACGCCTTAACCACTCGGCCATCGCAGCTGCGTGAGTATGATGTCACAGTTGTCGTATACGAGCCATGCACTACTCACGTCAGGCCGAGACATAAAAAATAAAGTAACAGAAGGACGGGGCACGTACCAGCAGTGCCCTGTTGTCCTCACTTATTTTGCATGCTTTCATACAATTAATAAAAATAGCAATACGCATCACTCAAAGTGAGTGACAGGGCACCGATGAGCGGTAATCAATCACTGCACATTTCTATCCTCGTTTCCCTATATTACGGCGGTGGCAACGGGCCCTTAAGTGTACTCAGAAAGAGTCCAAAAGCTTAAACATGACACGCTTCATAAAAAAAAGTAATCTTTTCATGACTTGTCTAGATCAGGTAGGACAGGTCCAGACTACGAACCCTTCCGAGCCACCTGCTCTCTAAAACACTTCCTGGGTGTGGAAATTGTCTCAATGTTTACATCTAGTTTGAGTTTTTGCAGTTTAACTCTGTGACTTGATGAGGATTGCGTAACGAGAAGTGAACATTTCCTTAACTAAACCAAATGGTGTTCATGCAAAATCTCATGACGCTACAAGCAGGATTCGAACCTACGCAGGGAAACACCATTGGATTTCAAGTCCAACGCCTTAACCACTCGGCCATCGCAGCTGCGTGAGTATGATGTCACAGTTGTCGTATACGAGCCATGAACTACTCACGTCAGGCCGAGACATAAAAAATAAAGTAACAGAAGGACGGGGCACGTACCAGCAGTGCCCTGTTGTCCTCACTTATTTTGCATGCTTTCATACAATTAATAAAAATAGCAATACGCATCACTCAAAGTGAGTGACAGGGCACAGATGAGCGGTAATCAATCACTGCACATTTCTATACTCGTTTCCCTATATTACGGCGGTGGCAACGGTCCCTTAAGTGTACTCAGAAAGAGTCCAAAAGCTTAAACAAGACACGCTTCATAAAAAAAAGTACTCTTTTCATGACTTGTCTAGATCAGGCAGGACAGGTCCAGACTACGAACCCTTCCGAGCCACCTGCTCTCTAAAACACTTCCTGGGTGTGGAATTTGTCTCAATGTTTACATCTAGTTTGAGTTTTTGCCATTTAACTCTGTGACTTGATGAGGATTGCGTAACGAGAAGTGAACATTTCCTTAACTAAACCAAATGGTGTTCATGCAAAATCACACTACGCTGCAAGCAGGATTCAAACCTGCGCAGGGAAACCCCATTGGATTTCGAGTCCAACGCCTTAACCACTCGGCCATTGCAGCTGCATGAGTATGATGTCACTGTTGTCGTATACGAGCCATGCTCTGCTCATGTCAGGCGGAGACCAAAAAAATAAAGTAACGGAGGGACGGGGCACGTACCAGCAGTGCCCTGTTGTCCTCACTTATTTTGCATGCTTTCATACAAATAATAAAAATAGCAACATGCATCACTCAAAGTGAGTGAAAGGGCACAGATGAGTGGTAATCAATCACTGCATGTTTCTACCCACTTTTCCCTATATTACGGCAGTGGTAACAGGCCCTTAAGTGTACTATGAAAGAGTCCAAAAGCCTAAACAAGACATGCATCATAAAAAAAAGTACTCTTTTCATGACTTGTCTAGATCAGGCAGGACAGGTCCAGACTACAAACCCTTCTGAGCCACCAGCTCTCTAAAACACTTCCTGGGTGTGGAAATTGTCTCAATGTTTACATCTAGTTTGAGTTTTTTCCATTTAACTCTGTAACTTGATGAGGATTGCGAACATGAAGTGAACATTTCCTTAACTAAACCAAATGGTGTTCATGCAAAATCACACTATGCTGCAAGCAGGATTCGAACCTGCATAGGGAAACCCCATTGGATTTCGAGTCCAACGCCTTAACCACTCGGCCATCGCAGCTGCATGAGTATGATGTCACTGTTGTCGTATACGAGCCATACTCTGCTCATGTCAGGCCGAGACCAAAAAATAAAGTAACAGAAGGACGGGGCACGTACCAGCAGTGCCCTGTTGTCCTCACTTATTTTGCATGCTTTCATACAATTAATAAAAATAGCAACATGCATCACTCAAAGTGAGTGAAAAGGCACAGATGAGTGGTAATCAATCATTGCGCATTTCTACCCTCTTTTCCCTATATTACGGCGGTGGTAACGGGCCCTTAAGTGTACTAAGAAAGAGTCCAAAAGCCTAAACAAGACACGCTTCATAAAAAAATAATTACTCTTTTCATGACTTGTCTAGATCATGCAGGACAGGTCCAGACTACGAACCCTTCCGAGCCACCTGCTCTCTAAAACACTTCCTGGGTGTGGAAATTGTCTCAATGTTTACATCTAGTTTGAGTTTTTGCCATTTAACTCTGTGACTTGATGAGGATTGCGTAACAAAAAGTAAACATTTACTTAACTAAACCAAATGGTGTTCATGCAAAATCTCATGAAGCTGCAAGCAGGATTCGAACCTACGCGGGGAAACCCCATTGGATTTCAAGTCCAACGCCTTAACCACTCGGCCATCGCAGCTGCGTGAGTATGATGTCACAGTTGTCGTATACGAGCCATGCACTACTCACGTCAGGCCGAGACATAAAAAATAAAGTAACAGAAGGACGGGGCACGTACCAGCAGTGCCCTGTTGTCCTCACTTATTTTGCATGCTTTCATACAATTAATAAAATAGCAATACGCATCACTCAAAGTGAGTGACAGGGCACTGATGAGCGTTAATCAATCACTGCACATTTCTATCCTCGTTTCCCTATATTACGGCGGTGGCAACGGGCCCTTAAGTGTACTCAGAAAGAGTCCAAAAGCTTAAACAAGACACGCTTCATAAAAAAGTACTCTTTTCATGACTTGTCTAGATCAGGCAGGACAGGTCAAGACTACGAACCCTTCCGAGCCACCTGCTCTCTAAAACACTTCCTGAGTGTGGAAATTGTCTCAATGTTTACATCTAGTATGAGTTTTTGCAGTTTAACTCTGTGACTTGATGAGGATTGCGTAATGAGAAGTGAACATTTATTTAACTAAACCAAATTGTGTTCATGCAAAATCTCATGCCGCTGCAAGCAGGATTCAAACCTACGCAGAGAAACCCCATTAGATTTCAAGTCCAACGCCTTAACCACTCGGCCATCGCAGCTGCGTGAGTATGATGTCAATGTTGTCGTATACGAGCCATGCGCTACTCATGTCAGGTCGAGACCTAAAAAATAAAGTAACGGAAGGACGGGGCACATACCAGCAGTGCCCTGTTGTCCTCACTTATTTCGCATACTTTCATACAATTATTAAAAATAGCAATATGCATCACTCAAAATGAGTGACAGGGCACAGATGAGCGGTAATCAATCACTGCACATTTCTACCCCCGTTTCTATATATTACGGCGGTGGCAACGGGCCCTTAAGTGTACTCAGAAAGAGTCCAAAAGCCTAAACAAGACACGCTTCATAAAAAAAATTACTCATTTCGTAACTTGTCTAGATCAGGCAGGATAGGTCCAGACTACAAACCCTTCCGAGCCACCTGCTCTCTAAAACACTTCCTAGGTGTGGAAATTGTTTTAATGTTTACATCTAGTTTGAGTTTTTGCCATTTAACTCTGTGACTTGATGAGGATTGCGTAACGAGAAGTGAACATTTCCTTAACTAAACCAAATGGTGTTCATGCAAAATCATACTACGCTGCAAGTAGGATTCGAACCTGCGCAGGGAAACCCCATTGGATTTCGAGTCCAACGCCTTAACCACTCGGCCATCGCAGCTGCATGAGTATGATGTCACTGTTGTCGTATACGAGCAATGCTCTGCTCATGTCAGGCGGAGACCAAAAAAATAAAGTAACGGAAGGACGGGGCACGTACCAGCAGTGCCCTGTTGTCCTCGCTTATTTTGCATGCTTTCATACAATTAATAAAAATAGCAACATGCATCACTCAAAGTGAGTGAAAGGGCACAGATGAGTGGTAATCAATCACTGCATGTTTCTACCCACTTTTCCCTATATTACGGCGGTGGTAACAGGCCCTTAAGTGTACTATGAAAGAGTCCAAAAGCCTAAACAAGACATGCATCATAAAAAAAAGTACTCTTTTCATGACTTGTCTAGATCAGGCAGGACAGGTCCAGACTACAAACCCTTCCGAGCCACCAGCTCTCTAAAACACTTCCTGGGTGTGGAAATTGTCTCAATGTTTACATCTAGTTTGCGTTTTTTCCATTTAACTCTGTGACTTGATGAGGATTGCGAACAAGAAGTGAACATTTCCTTAACTAAACCAAATGGTGTTCATGCAAAATAACACTACGCTGCAAGCAGGATTCGAACCTGCGCAGGGAAACCCCATTGGATTTCAAGTCCAACGCCTTAACCACTCGGCCATCGCAGCTGCATGAGTATGATGTCACTGTTGTCGTATACGAGCCATACTCTGCTCATGTCAGGCCGAGACCAAAAAATAAAGTAACAGAAGGACGGGGCACGTACCAGCAGTGCCCTGTTGTCCTCACTTATTTTGCATGCTTTCAGACAATTAATAAAAATAGCAATACGCATCACTCAAAGTGAGTGACAGGGCACCGATGAGCGGTAATCAATCACTGCAGATTTCTATCCTCGTTTCCCTATATTACGGCGGTGGCAACGGGCCCTTAAGTGTACTCAGAAAGAGTCCAAAAGCTTAAACAAGACACGCTTCATAAAAAAAAGTACTCTTTTCATGACTTGTCTAGATCAGGCAGGACAGGTCCAGACTACGAACCCTTCCGAGCCACCTGCTCTCTAAAACACTTCCTGAGTGTGGAAATTGTCTCAATGTTTACATCTAGTTTGAGTTTTTGCAGTTTAACTCTGTGACTTGATGAGGATTGCGTAATGAGAAGTGAACATTTACTTAACTAAACCAAATGGTGGTCATGCAAAATCTCATGCCGCTGCAAGCAGGATTCAAAACTACGCAGGGAAACCCCATTGGATTTCAAGTCCAACGCCTTAACCACTCGGCCATCGCAGCTGCGTGAGTATGATGTCACTGTTGTCGTATACGAGCCATGCGCTACTCATGTCAGGTCGAGACCTAAAAAATAAAGTAACAGAAGGACGGGGCACGTACCAGCAGTGCCCTGTTGTCCTCACTTATTTTGCATGCTTTCAGACAATTAATAAAAATAGCAATACGCATCACTCAAAGTGAGTGACAGGGCACCGATGAGCGGTAATCAATCACTGCAGATTTCTATCCTCGTTTCCCTATATTACGGCGGTGGCAACGGGCCCTTAAGTGTACTCAGAAAGAGTCCAAAAGCCTAAACAAGACACGCTTCATAAAAAAATGACTCATTTCGTAACTTGTCTAGATCAGGCAGGATAGGTCCAGACTACAAACCCTTCCGAGCCACCTGCTCTCTAAAACACTTCCTAGGTGTGGAAATTGTTTCAATGTTTACATCTAGTTTGAGTTTTTGCCATTTAACTCTGTGACTTGATGAGGATTGCGTAACGAGAAGTGAACATTTCCTTAACTAAACCAAATGGTGTTCATGCAAAATCACACTACGCTGTAAGCAGGATTCGAACCTGCGCAGGGAAACCCCATTGGATTTCAAGTCCAACGCCTTAACCACTCGGCCATCGCAGCTGCATGAGTATGATGTCACTGTTGTCGTATACGAGCCATACTCTGCTCATGTCAGGCCGAGACCAAAAAATAAAGTAACAGAAGGACGGGGCACGTACCAGCAGTGCCCTGTTGTCCTCACTTATTTTGCATGCTTTCATACAATTAATAAAAATAGCAACATGCATCACTCAAAGTGAGTGAAAAGGCACAGATGAGTGGTAATCAATCATTGCGCATTTCTACCCTCTTTTCCCTATATTACGGCGGTGGTAACGGGCCCTTAAGTGTACTAAGAAAGAGTCCAAAAGCCTAAACAAGACACGCTTCATAAAAAAATAATTACTCTTTTCATGATTTGTCTAGATCATGCAGGACAGGTCCAGACTACGAACCCTTCCGAGGCACCTGCTCTCTAAAACACTTCCTGGGTGTGGAAATTGTCTCAATGTTTACATCTAGTTTGAGTTTTTACCGTTTAACTATGTGACTTGATGAGGATTGCGTAACAAGAAGTAAACATATACTTAACTAAACCAAATGGTGTTCATGCAAAATCTCATGTCGCTGCAAGCAGGATTCGAACCTACGCGGGCAAACCCCATTGGATTTCAAGTCCACCGCCTTAACCACTCGGCCATCGCAGCTGTGTGAGTATGATGTCACAGTTGTCGTATACTAGCCATGCACTACTCACGTCAGGCCGAGACATAAAAAATAAAGTAACAGAAGGACGGGGCACATACCAGCAGTGCCCTGTTGTCCTCACTTATTTTGCATGCTTTCATACAATTAATAAAAATAGCAATACGCATCACTCAAAGTGAGTGACAGGGCACCGATGAGCGGTAATCAATCACTGCACATTTCTATCCTCGTTTCCCTATATTACGGCGGTGGCAACGGGCCCTTAAGTGTACTCAGAAAGAGTCCAAAAGCTTAAACAAGACACGCTTCATAAAAAAAAGTACTCTTTTCATGACTTGTCTAGATCAGGTAGGACAGGTCCAGACTACGAACCCTTCCGAGCCACCTGCTCTCTAAAACACTTCCTGGGTGTGGAAATTGTCTCAATGTTTACATCTAGTTTGAGTTTTTGCAGTTTAACTATGTGACTTGATGAGGATTGCGTAACAAGAAGTAAACATTTACTTAACTAAACCAAATGGTGTTCATGCAAAATCTCATGACGCTGCAAGCAGGATTCGAACCTACGCGGGGAAACCCCATCGGATTTCAAGTCCAACGCCTTAATCACTCGGCCATCGCAGCTGCGTGAGTATGATGTCACTGTTGTCGTATACGAGCCATGCGCTACTCATGTCAGGTCGAGACCTAAAAAATAAAGTAACGGAAGGACGGGGCACATACCAGCAGTGCCCTGTTGTCCTCACTTATTTCGCATACTTTCATACAATTAATAAAAATAGCAATATGCATCACTCAAAATGAGTGACAGGGCACAGATGAGCGGTAATCAATCACTGACCATTTCTACCCTCGTTTCCATATATTACGGCGGTGGCAACGGGCCAATAAGTGTACTCAGAAAGAGTCCAAAAGCCTAAACAAGACACGCTTCATAAAAAAAATTACTCATTTCGTAACTTGTCTAGATCAGGCAGGATAGGTCCAGACTACAAACCCTTCCGAGCCACCTGCTCTCTAAAACACTTCCTAGGTGTGGAAATTGTTTCAATGTTTACATCTAGTTTGAGTTTTTGCCGTTTAACTCTGTGACTTGATGAGGATTGCGTAACAAGAAGTAAACATTTACTTAACTAAACCAAATGGTGTTCATGCAAAATCTCATGACGCTGCAAGCAGGATTCGAACCTACGCGGGGAAACCCCATTGGATTTCAAGTCCAACGCCTTAACCACTCGGCCATCACAGCTGCGTGAGTATGATGTCACAGTTGTCGTATACGAGCCATGCACTACTCACGTCAGGCCGAGACATAAAAAATAAAGTAACAGAAGGACGGGACACGTACCAGCAGTGCCCTGTTGTCCTCACTTATTTGGCATGCTTTCATACAATTAATAAAAATAGCAATACGCATCACTCAAAGTGAGTGACAGGGCACCGATGAGCGGTAATCAATCACTGCACATTTCTATCCTCGTTTCCCTATATTACGGCGGTGGCAACGGGCCCTTAAGTGTACTCAGAAAGAGTCCAAAAGCTTAAACAAGACACGCTTCATAAAAAAAAGTACTCTTTTCATGACTTGTCTAGATCAGGCAGGACAGGTCCAGACTACGAACCCTTCCGAGCCACCTGCTCTCTAAAACACTTCCTGGGTGTGGAAATTGTCTCAATGTTTACATCTAGTTTGAGTTTTTGCCATTTAACTCTGTGACTTGATGAGGATTGCGTAACGAGAAGTGAACATTTCCTTAACTAAACCAAATGGTGTTCATGCAAAATCTCATGACGCTACAAGCAGGATTCGAACCTACGCGGGGAAACCCCATTGGATTTCAAGTCCAACGCCTTAACCACTCTGCCATCGCAGCTGCGTGAATGTGATGTCACAGTTGTCGTATACGAGCCATGCACTACTCACGTCAGGCCGAGACATAAAAAATAAAGTAACAGAAGGACGGGGCACGTACCAGCAGTGCCCTGTTGTCCTCACTTATTTTGCATGCTTTGATACAATTAATAAAAATAGCAATACGCATCACTCAAAGTGAGTGACAGGGCACCGATGAGCGGTAATCAATCACTGCACATTTCTATCCTCGTTTCCCTATATTACGGCGGTGGCAACGGGCCCTTAAGTGTACTCAGAAAGAGTCCAAAAGCTTAAACAAGACACGCTTCATAAAAAAAAGTACTCTTTTCATGACTTGTCTAGATCAGGCAGGACAGGTCCAGACTACGAACCCTTCCGAGCCACCTGCTCTCTAAAACACTTCCTGAGTGTGGAAATTGTCTCAATGTTTACATCTAGTTTGAGTTTTTGCAGTTTAACTCTGTGACTTGATGAGGATTGCGTAATGAGAAGTGAACATTTACTTAACTAAACCAAATGGTGTTCATGCAAAATCTCATGCCGCTGCAAGCAGGATTCAAACCTACGCAGGGAAACCCCATTGCATTTTAAGTCCAACACCTTAACCACTCGGCCATCGCAGCTGCGTGAGTATGATGTCACTGTTGTCGTATACGAGCCATGCGCTACTCATGTCAGGTCGAGACCTAAAAAATAAAGTAACGGAAGGACGGGGCACATACCAGCAGTGCCCTGTTGTCCTCACTTATTTCGCATACTTTCATACAATTAATAAAAATAGCAATATGCATCACTCAAAATGAGTGACAGGGCACAGATGAGCGGTAATCAACCACTGCACATTTCTACCCTCGTTTCCATATATTACGGCGGTGGCAACGGGCCCTTAAGTGTACTCAGAAAGAGTCCAAAAGCCTAAACAAGACACGCTTCATAAAAAAAATTACTCATTTCGTAACTTGTCTAGATCAGGCAGGATAGGTCCAAACTACAAACCCTTCCGAGCCACCTGCTCTCTAAAACACTTCCTAGGTGTGGAAATTGTTTCAATGTTTACATCTAGTTTGAGTTTTTGCCATTTAACTCTGTGACTTGATGAGGATTGCGTAACGAGAAGTGAACATTTCCTTAACTAAACCAAATGGTGTTCATGCAAAATCACACCACGCTGCAAGCAGGATTCGAACCTGCGCAGGGAAACCCCATTGGATTTCAAGTCCAACGCCTTAACCACTCGGCCATCGCAGCTGCATGAGTATGATGTCACTGTTGTCGTATACGAGCCATGCTCTGCTCATGTCAGGCGGAGACCAAAAAAATAAAGTAACGGAAGGACGGGGCACGTACCAGCAGTGCCCTGTTGTCCTCACTTATTTTGCATGCTTTCATACAATTAATAAAAATAGCAACATGCATCACTCAAAGTGAGTGAAAGGGCACAGATGAGTGGTAATCAATCACTGCATGTTTCTACCCACTTTTCCCTATATTACGGCGGTGGTAACAGGCCCTTAAGTGTACTAAGAAAGAGTCCAAAAGCCTAAACAAGACATGCATCATAAAAAAAAGTACTCTTTTCATGACTTGTCTAGATCAGGCAGGACAGGTCCAGACTACAAACCCTTCTGAGCCACCAGCTCTCTAAAACACTTCCTGGGTGTGGAAATTGTCTCAATGTTTACATCTAATTTGAGTTTTTTCCATTTAACTCTGTAACTTGATGAGGATTGCGAACAAGAAGTGAACATTTCCTTAACTAAACCAAATGGTGTTCATGCAAAATCACACTACGGTGCAAGCAGGATTCGAACCTGCGCAGGGAAACCCCATTGGATTTCGAGTCCAAAGCCTTAACCACTCGGCCATCGCAGCTGCATGAGTATGATGTCACTGTTGTCGTATACGAGCCATACTCTGCTCATGTCAGGCCGAGACCAAAAAATAAAGTAACAGAAGGACGGGGCACGTACCAGCAGTGCCCTGTTGTCCTCACTTATTTTGCATGCTTTCATACAATTAATAAAAATAGCAACATGCATCACTCAAAGTGAGTGAAAAGGCACAGATGAGTGGTAATCAATCATTGCGCATTTCTACCCTCTTTTCCCTATATTACGGCGGTGGTAACGGGACCTTAAGTGTACTAAGAAAGAGTCCAAAAGCCTAAACAAGACACGCTTCATAAAAAAATAATTACTCTTTTCATGACTTGTCTAGATCATGCAGGACAGGTCCAGACTACGAACCCTTCCGAGGCACCTGCTCTCTAAAACACTTCCTGGGTGTGGAAATTGTCTCAATGTTTACATCTAGTTTGAGTTTTTGCCGTTTAACTCTGTGACTTGATGAGGATTGCGTAACAAGAAGTAAACATTTACTTAACTAAACCAAATGGTATTCATGCAAAATCTCATGACGCTGCAAGCAGGATTCGAAACTACGAGGGGAAACCCCATTGGATTTCAAGTCCAACGCCTTAACCACTCGGCCATCGCAGCTGCGTGAGTATGATGTCACAGTTGTCGTATACTAGCCATGCACTACTCACGTCAGGCCGAGACATAAAAAATAAAGTAACAGAAGGACGGGGCACGTACCAGCAGTGCCCTGTTGTCCTCACTTATTTTGCATGCTTTCATACAATTAATAAAAATAGCAATACGCATCACTCAAAGTGAGTGACAGGGCACCGATGAGCGGTAATCAATCACTGCACATTTCTATCCTCGTTTCCCTATATTACGGCGGTGGCAACGGGCCCTTAAGTGTACTCAGAAAGAGTCCAAAAGCTTAAAGAAGACACGCTTCATAAAAAAAAGTACTCTTTTCATGACTTGTCTAGATCAGGCAGGACAGGTCCAGACTACAAACCCTTCCGAGCCACCAGCTCTCTAAAACACTTCCTAGGTGTGGAAATTGTTTCAATGTTTACATCTAGTTTGAGTTTTTGCCGTTTAACTCTGTGACTTGATGAGGATTGCGTAACAAGAAGTAAACATTTACTTAACTAAACCAAATGGTGTTCATGCAAAATCTCATGACGCTGCAAGCAGGATTCGAACCTACGCGGGGAAACCCCATTGGATTTCAAGTCCAACGCCTTAACCACTCGGCCATCGCAGCTGCGTGAGTATGATGTCACAGTTGTCGTATACGAGCCATGCACTACTCACGTCAGGCCGAAACATAAAAAATAAAGTAACAGAAGGACGGGACACGTACCAGCAGTGCCCTGTTGTCCTCACTTATTTGGCATGCTTTCATACAATTAATAAAAATAGCAATACGCATCACTCAAAGTGAGTGACAGGGCACCGATGAGCGGTAATCAATCACTGCACATTTCTACCCTCGTTTCCATATATTACGGCGGAGGCAACGGGCCCTTAAGTGTACTCAGAAAGAGTCCAAAAGCCTAAACAAGACACGCTTCATAAAAAAAAATTACTCATTTCGTAACTTGTCTAGATCAGGCAGGATAGGTCCAGACTACAAACCCTTCCGAGCCACCTGCTCTCTAAAACACTTCCTAGGTGTGGAAATTGTTTCAATGTTTACATCTAGTTTGAGCTTTTGCCGTTTAACTCTGTGACTTGATGAGGATTGCGTAACAAGAAGTGAACATTTCCTTAACTAAACCAAATGGTGTTCATGCAAAATCTCATGACGCTACAAGCAGGATTCGAACCTACGCGGTGAAACCCCATTGGATTTCAAGTCCAACGCCTTAACCACTCGGCCATCGCAGTTGCGTGGATATGATGTCACAGTTGTCGTATACGAGCCATGCACTACTCACGTCATGCCGAGACATAAAAAATAAAGTAACAGAAGGACGGGGCACGTACCAGCAGTGCCCTGTTGTCCTCACTTATTTTGCATGCTTTGATACAATTAATAAAAATAGCAATACGCATCACTCAAAGTGAGTGACAGGGCACCGATGAGCGGTAATCAATCACTGCACATTTCTATCCTCGTTTCCCTATATTACGGCGGTGGCAACGGGCCCTTAAGTGTACTATGAAAGAGTCCAAAAGCCTAAACAAGACATGCATCATAAAAAAAAGTACTCTTTTCATGACTTGTCTAGATCAGGCAGGACAGGTCCAGACTACGAACCCTTCCGAGCCACCTGCTCTCTAAAACACTTCCTGAGTGTGGAAATTGTCTCAATGTTTACATCTAGTTTGAGTTTTTGCAGTTTAACTCTGTGACTTGATGAGGATTGCGTAATGAGAAGTGAACATTTACTTAACTAAACCAAATGGTGTTCATGCAAAATCTCATGACGCTGCAAGCAGGATTCAAACCTACGCGGGGAAACCCCATTGGATTTCAAGCCCAACGCCTTAATCACTCGGCCATCGCAGCTGCGTGAGTATGATGTCACTGTTGTCGTATACGAGCCATGCGCTACTCATGTCAGGTCGAGACCTAAAAAATAAAGTAACGGAAGGACGGGGCACATACCAGCAGTGCCCTGTTGTCCTCACTTATTTCGCATACTTTCATACAATTAATAAAAATAGCAATATGCATCACTCAAAATGAGTGACAGGGCACAGATGAGCGGTAACCAATCACTGCACATTTCTACCCTCGTTTCCATATATTACGGCGGTGGCAACGGGCCAATAAGTGTACTCAGAAAGAGTCCAAAAGCCTAAACAAGACACGCTTCATAAAAAAAAATTACTCATTTCGTAACTTGTCTAGATCAGGCAGAATAGGTCCAGACTACAAACCCTTCCGAGCCACCTGCTCTCTAAAACACTTCCTAGGTGTGGAAATTGTTTCAATGTTTACATCTAGTTTGAGTTTTTGCCGTTTAACTCTGTGACTTGATGAGGATTGCGTAACAAGAAGTAAACATTTACTTAACTAAACCAAATGGTGTTCATGCAAAATCTCATGACGCTGCAAGCAGGATTCGAACCTACGCGGGGAAACCCCATTGGATTTCAAGTCCAACGCCTTAACCACTCGGCCATCACAGCTGCGTGAGTATGATGTCACAGTTGTCGTATACGAGCCATGCACTACTCACGTCAGGCCGAGACATAAAAAATAAAGTAACAGAAGGACGGGACACGTACCAGCAGTGCCCTGTTGTCCTCACTTATTTGGCATGCTTTCATACAATTAATAAAAATAGCAATACGCATCACTCAAAGTGAGTGACAGGGCACCGATGAGCGGTAATCAATCACTGCACATTTCTATCCTCGTTTCCCTATATTACGGCGGTGGCAACGGGCCCTTAAGTGTACTCAGAAAGAGTCCAAAAGCTTAAACAAGACACGCTTCATAAAAAAAAGTACTCTTTTCATGACTTGTCTAGATCAGGCAGGACAGGTCCAGACTACGAACCCTTCCGAGCCACCTGCTCTCTAAAACACTTCCTGGGTGTGGAAATTGTCTCAATGTTTACATCTAGTTTGAGTTTTTGCCATTTAACTCTGTGACTTGATGAGGATTGCGTAACGAGAAGTGAACATTTCCTTAACTAAACCAAATGGTGTTCATGCAAAATCTCATGACGCTACAAGCAGGATTCGAACCTACTGGGAAACCCCATTGGATTTCAAGTCCAACGCCTTAACCACTCGGCCATCGCAGCTGCGTGAATGTGATGTCACAGTTGTCGTATACGAGCCATGCACTACTCACGTCAGGCCGAGACATAAAAAATAAAGTAACAGAAGGACGGGGCACGTACCAGCAGTGCCCTGTTGTCCTCACTTATTTTGCATGCTTTGATACAATTAATAAAAATAGCAATACGCATCACTCAAAGTGAGTGACAGGGCACCGATGAGCGGTAATCAATCACTGCACATTTCTATCCTCGTTTCCCTATATTACGGCGGTGGCAACGGGCCCTTAAGTGTACTCAGAAAGAGTCCAAAAGCTTAAACAAGACACGCTTCATAAAAAAAGTACTCTTTTCATGACTTGTCTAGATCAGGCAGGACAGGTCCAGACTACGAACCCTTCCGAGCCACCTGCTCTCTAAAACACTTCCTGAGTGTGGAAATTGTCTCAATGTTTACATCTAGTATGAGTTTTTGCAGTTTAACTCTGTGACTTGATGAGGATTGCGTAATGAGAAGTGAACATTTACTTAACTAAACCAAATTGTGTTCATGCAGAATCTCATGCCGCTGCAAGCAGGATTCAAACCTACGCGGAGAAACCCCATTGGATTTCAAGTCCAACGCCTTAACCACTCGGCCATAGCAGCTGCGTGAGTATGATGTCACTGTTGTCGTATACGAGCCATGCGCTACTCATGTCAGGTCGAGACCTAAAAAATAAAGTAACGGAAGGACGGGGCACATACCAGCAGAGCCCTGTTGTCCTCACTTATTTCGCATACTTTCAAACAATTAATAAAAATAGCAATATGCATCACTCAAAATGAGTGACAGGGCACAGATGAGCGGTAATCAATCACTGCACATTTCTACCCTCGTTTCTATATATTACGGCGGTGGCAACGGGCCCTTAAGTGTACTCAGAAAGAGTCCAAAAGCCTAAACAAGACACGCTTCATAAAAAAAATTACTCATTTCGTAACTTGTCTAGATCAGGCAGGATAGGTCCAGACTACAAACCCTTCCGAGCCACCTGCTCTCTAAAACACTTCCTAGGTGTGGAAATTGTTTTAATGTTTACATCTAGTTTGAGTTTTTGCCATTTAACTCTGTGACTTGATGAGGATTGCATAACGAGAAGTGAACATTTCCTTAACTAAACCAAATGGTGTTCATGCAAAATCATACTACGCTGCAAGCAGGATTCGAACCTGCGCAGGGAAACCCCATTGGATTTCGAGTCCAACGCCTTAACCACTCGGCCATTGCAGCTGCATGAGTATGATGTCACTGTTGTCGTATACGAGCCATGCTCTGCTCATGTCAGGCGGAGACCAAAAAAATAAAGTAACGGAGGGACGGGGCACGTACCAGCAGTGCCCTGTTGTCCTCACTTATTTTGCATGCTTTCATACAAATAATAAAAATAGCAACATGCATCACTCAAAGTGAGTGAAAGGGCACAGATGAGTGGTAATCAATCACTGCATGTTTCTACCCACTTTTCCCTATATTACGGCAGTGGTAACAGGCCCTTAAGTGTACTATGAAAGAGTCCAAAAGCCTAAACAAGACATGCATCATAAAAAAAAGTACTCTTTTCATGACTTGTCTAGATCAGGCAGGACAGGTCCAGACTACAAACCCTTCTGAGCCACCAGCTCTCTAAAACACTTCCTGGGTGTGGAAATTGTCTCAATGTTTACATCTAGTTTGAGTTTTTTCCATTTAACTCTGTAACTTGATGAGGATTGCGAACAAGAAGTGAACATTTCCTTAACTAAACCAAATGGTGTTCATGCAAAATCACACTACGCTGCAAGCAGGATTCGAACCTGCGTAGGGAAACCCCATTGGATTTCGAGTCCAACGCCTTAACCACTCGGCCATCGCAGCTGCATGAGTATGACGTCACTGTTGTCGTATACGAGCCATACTCTGCTCATGTCAGGCCGAGACCAAAAAATAAAGTAACAGAAGGACGGGGCACGTACCAGCAGTGCCCTGTTGTCCTCACTTATTTTGCATGCTTTCATACAATTAATAAAAATAGCAACATGCATCACTCAAAGTGAGTGAAAAGGCACAGATGAGTGGTAATCAATCATTGCGCATTTCTACCCTCTTTTCCCTATATTACGGCGGTGGTAACGGGCCCTTAAGTGTACTAAGAAAGAGTCCAAAAGCCTAAACAAGACACGCTTCATGTGGAGGGCACCCAAACGGAATATATAGAAAAGGATATAACGGAATTAGAAGTTACCAATACCATTAAGCAATTATCACAGGGCAAAGCCGCGGGACCAGATGGTCTCCCTGGAGAATTATATAGGTTGCTCAATCCCACGCTCACCCCAGTCCTTACGAATCTCTTTAACGATATAATGACAAGAGGGCTAGCACCCCCAAGCTCCTGGGGGGAGGCAAATATAGCCTTAATATTAAAGCAGGCAAAGACCCAGCCGAATGCGGATCTTATCGCCCAATCTCGCTTCTTAATAATGATTACAAGATTTTTACCTCAATTTTGGCGGCGAGATTGGGAAGCGAGATTGGGTCGATTATCCACTCGGATCAAAAGGGGTTTATTAGAGGCCGGCAATTAGCTGATCTAACCTACGATTTGGTGGGCGCCACTGATATTGCCTCAACTTTTGGACTACCCCTTGCCATCATGACCCTCGACGCCACTAAAGCGTTCGATAGGGTAAATTGGGAATACCTAAATTTAATAATGAATAAATTCCGTTTGGGACCCAAATTCTGTAGGACTATAGGCCTATTATATAACAACCCTAGAGCATCCCTATTAATAAATGGCACACGAACCACCCCTTTCAAAATCAGCCGAGGAACAAGGCAAGGCTGCCCACTATCCCCTCTCCTCTTTAATCTATATGTTGAACCGTTCGCACAATCCATTAGAGAGGACACTAATATTCCACATTTTATTTTCTCGGGTTGGGAAAAGAAGATTAGCCTCTATGCTGATGACATACTTATCTATACAACTAATCCTACACTGGCATTCCCCGTAATTATAAAGAAGGCGGAGACTTTTGGGAAATTCTCGGGTTATGAAATTAACGCAGGAAAAACCGAAATTATGGTTTGGAATATTCAAAATCTTCAACTTCCGATAAAATCATCCATGAGGTATCTGGGAATTACAATAACTAAAGATCTAGAGCATTTGGCGCAAAACAACTTAGCTCGTATTTCTCGAGAATCCCAAACTTTGATGAAAGCTTGGTCCTTCCTCCCACTTAACATCTATGGGAGAACTAGCCTGGTTAAAATGAGTATTCTCCCGAAATTTACTTTTATTTTTAATTCTATTCCGTTAGCTTTCGACACCAAACAGCTTGGAAAATGTCAGCAGAATATTAATTCTTTCATTTGGGGCTATAAATACAGCAGAGTAGCTTGGAAAAAATTGAGAAGGAGAAGAGAAAAAGGAGGGCTTGCATTGCCAGACCTCGAATATTACGCTTGGGCATTTCATCTGACCCATTCTAGGATGTTACTTAAGCATCCCTGGGAAAACGCAAATGGGCTGATGTACAAGGCAATGCTACTGGGTTCGGGTCTTCCAGAGAATGGCTTTCTCTTCAAGTTCGGCCATCAGAAGTTTTTCAAAAAAATTAGGTTAAAGACTTTACTGAGTAGCTTGAAAGAGTGGTCTCAAATAAAATCTAAGGCCGGGATAGGATACTTATCCGAGCATGCACCAATTTGGGATCTACCCGGACTGGCATCACAAGAGGTCAATACAGTTAAAAAAGTTCTGCAAGATGCAGGAATTACAAAGTGGGGAGACATGTTGACGGAAAGATCAATCATAGACTGGGATATCTTCAAGCTAAAAGTAACATCACCACTCTCCTGGATAGTATATCTACAAATCGGAAGCTGGCTTCGGACTCAATTTAGGAAAAAAGGAATGTTGGGAGAGGAGAGTCCTTTAGAAAATATCTTAGTTGAGAGACCTGCGGGAAAAAAGGAAGTTGCACTCTTCTATTGGCACATTATAGAGGATGGAGAGCGAGATTCTAACCTCCCGGAAAAAATATGGGGCGCAGAGGGAGAACCGGACAGAGAGGTCATCTGGGAGGAATCTTTCACCCTTCTTTACAAAATCATCAAGCCAGCATGGTTGAGGCGCAACCATTTCTTTACACTCCACAGAGCGTACTACTCTCCTAAAAGGCTGTCGAAATTTCAAACAGGAAAATGTTGCAGCAAATGTTCTTTACCGGCAGCTTCGGATCTTCATATGTTTTGGGAGTGTCCGAACATTGCCACCTTTTGGGATGAAATCAAAACAACACTCGAATCTATCCTAGGTATCACTATCTCGTGCTCATGGTCTTTAGTCATCTTCGGATTAAACCACAATATTAGGGGACCAGAGAGAGATTTTCTGTTTTATGCCATTTTATTGGCAAGAAGAGAAATCTGTAAGAATTGGGTTAATATACATCCCCCAACCCATGCAGAGTGGCTGGCTTCACTGTATGCAACATCAAAGCTGGATTTATTGAGAACTTGCAGCTCTCGGTCACTTAAATTTTGGGACCTTTTGATCAATTGGAGGAGAGATAGTTAATAACCCGGGGTTTTTTTTTTTTTTTTTTTTTTTTTTTTCCCCGGGTCCGATGATTAGGCCTAAAAATCTCTCTGTCCTAAAGGGCGGTATCGAACAACTACAGGACAACTGGCCGAACTGGTCCGAAGGGAGTAAGTCCGTCCAAGCTCTGTTGGCAACGTGTAGGAAGACCCTCGGGGTACCTGGAACCCAGCTTGGGGCTCCGGGTCGCCAAAGGGGGGCCAATCCTCGTGGTGGAGAGGATAAGAGCATAATTGGATCGACTTTTTTTGGCTAATGAGGACAAAAAAAAGAAAAAAAAAAAAAAAAAAAAAAAAAGACACGCTTCATAAAAAAATAATTACTCTTTTCATGACTTGTCTAGATCATGCAGGACAGGTCCAGACTACGAACCCTTCCGAGCCACCTGCTCTCTAAAACACTTCCTGGGTGTGGAAATTGTCTCAATGTTTACATCTAGTTTGAGTTTTTGCCATTTAACTCTGTGACTTGATGAGGATTGCGTAACAAAAAGTAAACATTTACTTAACTAAACCAAATGGTGTTCATGCAAAATCTCATGAAGCTGCAAGCAGGATTCGAACCTACGCGGGGAAACCCCATTGGATTTCAAGTCCAACGCCTTAACCACTCGGCCATCGCAGCTGCGTGAGTATGATGTCACAGTTGTCGTATACGAGCCATGCACTACTCACGTCAGGCCTAGACATAAAAAATAAAGTAACAGAAGGACGGGGCACGTACCAGCAGTGCCCTGTTGTCCTCACTTATTTTGCATGCTTTCATACAATTAATAAAATAGCAATACGCATCACTCAAAGTGAGTGACAGGGCACTGATGAGCGGTAATCAATCACTGCACATTTCTATCCTCGTTTCCCTATATTACGGCGGTGGCAACGGGCCCTTAAGTGTACTCAGAAAGAGTCCAAAAGCTTAAACAAGACACGCTTCATAAAAAAGTACTCTTTTCATGACTTGTCTAGATCAGGCAGGACAGGTCAAGACTACGAACCCTTCCGAGCCACCTGCTCTCTAAAACACTTCCTGAGTGTGGAAATTGTCTCAATGTTTACATCTAGTATGAGTTTTTGCAGTTTAACTCTGTGACTTGATGAGGATTGCGTAATGTGAAGTGAACATTTATTTAACTAAACCAAATTGTGTTCATGCAAAATCTCATGCCACTGCAAGCAGGATTCAAACCTACGCAGAGAAACCCCATTAGATTTCAAGTCCAACGCCTTAACCACTCGGCCATCGCAGCTGCGTGAGTATGATGTCAATGTTGTCGTATACGAGCCATGCGCTACTCATGTCAGGTCGAGACCTAAAAAATAAAGTAACGGAAGGACGGGGCACATACCAGCAGTGCCCTGTTGTCCTCACTTATTTCGCATACTTTCATACAATTAATAAAAATAGCAATATGCATCACTCAAAATGAGTGACAGGGCACAGATGAGCGGTAATCAATCACTGCACATTTCTACCCCCGTTTCTATATATTACGGCGGTGGCAACGGGCCCTTAAGTGTACTCAGAAAGAGTCCAAAAGCCTAAACAAGACACGCTTCATAAAAAAAATTACTCATTTCGTAACTTGTCTAGATCAGGCAGGATAGGTCCAGACTACAAACCCTTCCGAGCCACCTGCTCTCTAAAACACTTCCTAGGTGTGGAAATTGTTTTAATGTTTACATCTAGTTTGAGTTTTTGCCATTTAACTCTGTGACTTTATGAGGATTGCGTAACGAGAAGTGAACATTTCCTTAACTAAACCAAATGGTATTCATGCAAAATCATACTACGCTGCAAGCAGGATTCGAACCTGCGCAGGGAAACCCCATTGGATTTCGAGTCCAACGCCTTAACCACTCGGCCATCGCAGCTGCATGAGTATGATGTCGCTGTTGTCGTATACGAGCCATGCTCTGCTCATGTCAGGCGGAGACCAAAAAAATAAAGTAACGGAAGGACGGGGCACGTACCAGCAGTGCCCTGTTGTCCTCGCTTATTTTGCATGCTTTCATACAATTAATAAAAATAGCAACATGCATCACTCAAAGTGAGTGAAAGGGCACAGATGAGTGGTAATCAATCACTGCATGTTTCTACCCACTTTTCCCTATATTACGGCGGTGGTAACAGGCCCTTAACTGTACTATGAAAGAGTCCAAAAGCCTAAACAAGACATGCATCATAAAAAAAAGTACTCTTTTCATGACTTGTCTAGATCAGGCAGGACAGGTCCAGACTACAAACCCTTCCGAGCCACCAGCTCTCTAAAACACTTCCTGGGTGTGGAAATTGTCTCAATGTTTACATCTAGTTTGAGTTTTTTCCATTTACCTCTGTGACTTGATGAGGATTGCGAACAAGAAGTGAACATTTCCTTAACTAAACCAAATGGTGTTCATGCAAAATCACACTACGCTGCAAGCAGGATTCGAACCTGTGCAGGGAAACCCCATTGGATTTCGAGTCCAACGCCTTAACCTCTCGGCCATCGCAGCTGCATGAGTATGATGTCACTGTTGTCGTATACGAGCCATACTCTGCTCATGTCAGGCCGAGACCAAAAAATAAAGTAACAGAAGGACGGGGCACGTACCAGCAGTGCCCTGTTGTCCTCACTTATTTTGCATGCTTTCATACAATTATTAAAAATAGCAACATGCATCACTCAAAGTGAGTGAAAGGGCACAGATGAGTGGTAATCAATCATTGCGCATTTCTACCCTCTTTTCCCTATATTACAGCGGTGGTAACGGGCCCTTAAGTGTACTAAGAAAGAGTCCAAAAGCCTAAACAAGACACGCTTCATAAAAAAATAATTACTCTTTTCATGACTTGTCTAGATCATGCAGGACAGGTCCAGACTACGAACTCTTCCGAGGCACCTGCTCTCTAAAACACTTCCTGGGTGTGGAAATTGTCTCAATGTTTACATCTAGTTTGAGTTTTTGCCGTTTAACTCTGTGACTTGATGAGGATTGCGTAACAAGAAGTAAACATTTACTTAACTAAACCAAATGGTGTTCATGCAAAATCTCATGACGCTGCAAGCAGGATTCGAACATACGCGGGGAAACCCCATTGGATTTCAAGTCCAACGCCTTAACCACTCGGCCATCGCAGCTGTGGGAGTGTGATGTCACAGTTGTCGTATACGAGCCATGCACTACTCACGTCAGGCCGAGACATAAAAAATAAAGTAACAGAAGGACGGGGCACGTACCAGCAGTGCCCTGTTGTCCTCACTTATTTTGCATGCTTTCAGACAATTAATAAAAATAGCAGTACGCATCACTCAAAGTGAGTGACAGGGCACCGATGAGCGGTAATCAATCACTGCACATTTCTATCCTCGTTTCCCTATATTACGTCGGTGGCAACGGGCCCTTAAGTGTACTCAGAAAGAGTCCAAAAGCTTAAACAAGACACGCTTCATAAAAAAAAGTACTCTTTTCATGACTTGTCTAGATCAGGCAGGACAGGTCCAGACTACGAACCCTTCCGAGCCACCTGCTCTCTAAAACACTTCCTGAGTGTGGAAATTGTCTCAATGTTTACATCTAGTTTGAGTTTTTGCAGTTTAACTCTGTGACTTGATGAGGATTGCGTAATGAGAAGTGAACATTTACTTAACTAAACCAAATGGTGTTCATGCAAAATCTCATGCCGCTGCAAGCAGGATTCAAACCTACGCAGGGAAACCCCATTGCATTTTAAGTCCAACACCTTAACCACTCGGCCATCGCAGCTGCGTGAGTATGATGTCACTGTTGTCGTATACGAGCCATGCGCTACTCATGTCAGGTCGAGACCTAAAAAATAAAGTAACGGAAGGACGGGGCACATACCAGCAGTGCCCTGTTGTCCTCACTTATTTCGCATACTTTCATACAATTAATAAAAATAGCAATATGCATCACTCAAAATGAGTGACAGGGCACAGATGAGCGATAATCAACCACTGCACATTTCTACCCTCGTTTCCATATATTACGGCGGTGGCAACGGGCCCTTAAGTGTACTCAGAAAGAGTCCAAAAGCCTAAACAAGACACGCTTCATAAAAAAATTACTCATTTCGTAACTTGTCTAGATCAGGCAGGATAGGTCCAAACTACAAACCCTTCCGAGCCACCTGCTCTCTAAAACACTTCCTAGGTGTGGAAATTGTTTCAATGTTTACATCTAGTTTGAGTTTTTGCCATTTAACTCTGTGACTTGATGAGGATTGCGTAACGAGAAGTGAACATTTCCTTAACTAAACCAAATGGTGTTCATGCAAAATCACACTACGCTGCAAGCAGGATTCGAACCTGCGCAGGGAAACCCCATTGGATTTCGAGTCCAACGCCTTAACCACTCGGCCATCGCAGCTGCATGAGTATGATGTCACTGTTGTCGTATACGAGCCATGCTCTGCTCATGTCAGGCGGAGACCAAAAAAATAAAGTAACGGAAGGACGGGGCACGTACCAGCAGTGCCCTGTTGTCCTCACTTATTTTGCATGCTTTCATACAATTAATAAAAATAGCAACATGCATCACTCAAAGTGAGTGAAAGGGCACAGATGAGTGGTAATCAATCACTGCATGTTTCTACCAACTTTTCCCTATATTACGGCGGTGGTAACAGGCCCTTAAGTGTACTAAGAAAGAGTCCAAAAGCCTAAACAAGACATGCATCATAAAAAAAAGTACTCTTTTCATGAGTTGTCTAGATCAGGCAGGACAGGGCCAGACTACAAACCCTTCTGAGCCACCAGCTCTCTAAAACACTTCCTGGGTGTGGAAATTGTCTCAATGTTTACATCTAGTTTGAGTTTTTTCCATTTAACTCTGTAACTTGATGAGGATTGCGAACAAGAAGTGAACATTTCCTTAACTAAACCAAATGGTGTTCATGCAAAATCACACTACGGTGCAAGCAGGATTCGAACCTGCGCAGGGAAACCCCATTGGATTTCGAGTCCAACGCCTTAACCACTCGGCCATCGCAGCTGCATGAGTATGATGTCACTGTTGTCGTATACGAGCCATACTCTGCTCATGTCAGGCCGAGACCAAAAAATAAAGTAACAGAAGGACGGGGCACGTACCAGCAGTGCCCTGTTGTCCTCACTTATTTTGCATGCTTTCATACAATTAATAAAAATAGCAACATGCATCACTCAAAGTGAGTGAAAAGGCACAGATGAGTGGTAATCAATCATTGCGCATTTCTACCCTCTTTTCCCTATATTACGGCGGTGGTAACGGGACCTTAAGTGTACTAAGAAAGAGTCCAAAAGCCTAAACAAGACACGCTTCATAAAAAAATAATTACTCTTTTCATGACTTGTCTAGATCATGCAGGACAGGTCCAGACTACGAACCCTTCCGAGGCACCTGATCTCTAAAACACTTCCTGGGTGTGGAAATTGTCTCAATGTTTACATCTAGTTTGAGTTTTTGCCGTTTAACTCTGTGACTTGATGAGGATTGCGTAACAAGAAGTAAACATTTACTTAACTAAACCAAATGGTATTCATGCAAAATCTCATGACGCTGCAAGCAGGATTCGAAACTAAGAGGGGAAACCCCATTGGATTTCAAGTCCAACGCCTTAACCACTCGGCCATCGCAGCTGCGTGAGTATGATGTCACAGTTGTCGTATACTAGCCATGCACTACTCACGTCAGGCCGAGACATAAAAAATAAAGTAACAGAAGGACGGGGCACGTACCAGCAGTGCCCTGTTGTCCTCACTTATTTTGCATGCTTTCATACAATTAATAAAAATAGCAATACGCATCACTCAAAGTGAGTGACAGGGCACCGATGAGCGGTAATCAATCACTGCACATTTCTATCCTCGTTTCCCTATATTACGGCGGTGGCAACGGGCCCTTAAGTGTACTCAGAAAGAGTCCAAAAGCTTAAAGAAGACACGCTTCATAAAAAAAAGTACTCTTTTCATGACTTGTCTAGATCAGGCAGGACAGGTCCAGACTACAAACCCTTCCGAGCCACCAGCTCTCTAAAACACTTCCTAGGTGTGGAAATTGTTTCAATGTTTACATCTAGTTTGAGTTTTTGCCGTTTAACTCTGTGACTTGATGAGGATTGCGTAACAAGAAGTAAACATTTACTTAACTAAACCAAATGGTGTTCATGCAAAATCTCATGACGCTGCAAGCAGGATTCGAACCTACGCGGGGAAACCCCATTGGATTTCAAGTCCAACGCCTTAACCACTCGGCCATCGCAGCTGCGTGAGTATGATGTCACAGTTGTCGTATACGAGCCATGCACTACTCACGTCAGGCCGAGACATAAAAAATAAAGTAACAGAAGGACGGGACACGTACCAGCAGTGCCCTGTTGTCCTCACTTATTTGGCATGCTTTCATACAATTAATAAAAATAGCAATACGCATCACTCAAAGTGAGTGACAGGGCACCGATGAGCGGTAATCAATCACTGCACATTTCTACCCTCGTTTCCATATATTACGGCGGAGGCAACGGGCCCTTAAGTGTACTCAGAAAGAGTCCAAAAGCCTAAACAAGACACGCTTCATAAAAAAAAATTACTCATTTCGTAACTTGTCTAGATCAGGCAGGATAGGTCCAGACTACAAACCCTTCCGAGCCACCTGCTCTCTAAAACACTTCCTAGGTGTGGAAATTGTTTCAATGTTTACATCTAGTTTGAGCTTTTGCCGTTTAACTCTGTGACTTGATGAGGATTGCGTAACAAGAAGTGAACATTTCCTTAACTAAACCAAATGGTGTTCATGCAAAATCTCATGACGCTACAAGCAGGATTCGAACCTACGCGGTGAAACCATATTGGATTTCAAGTCCAACGCCTTAACCACTCGGCCATCGCAGTTGCGTGGATATGATGTCACAGTTGTCGTATACGAGCCATGCACTACTCATGTCATGCCGAGACATAAAAAATAAAGTAACAGAAGGACGGGGCACGTACCAGCAGTGCCCTGTTGTCCTCACTTATTTTGCATGCTTTGATACAATTAATAAAAATAGCAATACGCATCACTCAAAGTGAGTGACAGGGCACCGATGAGCGGTAATCAATCACTGCACATTTCTATCCTCGTTTCCCTATATTACGGCGGTGGCAACGGGCCCTTAAGTGTACTATGAAAGAGTCCAAAAGCCTAAACAAGACATGCATCATAAAAAAAAGTACTCTTTTCATGACTTGTCTAGATCAGGCAGGACAGGTCCAGACTACGAACCCTTCCGAGCCACCTGCTCTCTAAAACACTTCCTGAGTGTGGAAATTGTCTCAATGTTTACATCTAGTTTGAGTTTTTGCAGTTTAACTCTGTGACTTGATGAGGATTGCGTAATGAGAAGTGAACATTTACTTAACTAAACCAAATGGTGTTCATGCAAAATCTCATGCCGCTGCAAGCAGGATTCAAACCTACGCAGGGAAACCCCATTGGATTTCAAGTCCAACACCTTAACCACTCGGCCATCGCAGCTGCGTGAGTATGATGTCACTGTTGTCGTATACGAGCCATGCGCTACTCATGTCAGGTCGAGACCTAAAAAATAAAGTAACAGAAGGACGGGGCACATACCAGCAGTGCCCTGTTGTCCTCACTTATTTCGCATACTTTCATACAATTAATAAAAATAGCAATATGCATCACTCAAAATGAGTGACAGGGCACAGATGAGCGGTAATCAACCACTGCACATTTCTACCCTCGTTTCCATATATTACGGCGGTGGCAACGGGCCCTTAAGTGTACTCAGAAAGAGTCCAAAAGCCTAAACAAGACACGCTTCATAAAAAAAATTACTCATTTCGTAACTTGTCTAGATCAGGCAGGATAGGTCCAAACTACAAACCCTTCCGAGCCACCTGCTCTCTAAAACACTTCCTAGGTGTGGAAATTGTTTCAATGTTTACATCTAGTTTGAGTTTTTGCCATTTAACTCTGTGACTTGATGAGGATTGCGTAACGAGAAGTGAACATTTCCTTAACTAAACCAAATGGTGTTCATGCAAAATCACACTACGCTGCAAGCAGGATTCGAACCTGCGCAGGGAAACCCCATTGGATTTCGAGTCCAACGCCTTAACCACTCGGCCATCGCAGCTGCATGAGTATGATGTCACTGTTGTCGTATACGAGCCATGCTCTGCTCATGTCAGGCGGAGACCAAAAAAATAAAGTAACGGAAGGACGGGGCACGTACCAGCAGTGCCCTGTTGTCCTCACTTATTTTGCATGCTTTCATACAATTAATAAAAATAGCAACATGCATCACTCAAAGTGAGTGAAAGGGCACAGATGAGTGGTAATCAATCACTGCATGTTTCTACCCACTTTTCCCTATATTACGGCGGTGGTAACAGGCCCTTAAGTGTACTAAGAAAGAGTCCAAAAGCCTAAACAAGACATGCATCATAAAAAAAAGTACTCTTTTCATGACTTGTCTAGATCAGGCAGGACAGGTCCAGACTACAAACCCTTCTGAGCCACCAGCTCTCTAAAACACTTCCTGGGTGTGGAAATTGTCTCAATGTTTACATCTAGTTTGAGTTTTTTCCATTTAACTCTGTAACTTGATGAGGATTGCGAACAAGAAGTGAACATTTCCTTAACTAAACCAAATGGTGTTCATGCAAAATCACACTACGGTGCAAGCAGGATTCGAACCTGCGCAGGGAAACCCCATTGGATTTCGAGTCCAACGCCTTAACCACTCGGCCATCGCAGCTGCATGAGTATGATGTCACTGTTGTCGTATACGAGCCATACTCTGCTCATGTCAGGCCGAGACCAAAAAATAAAGTAACAGAAGGACGGGGCACGTACCAGCAGTGCCCTGTTGTACTCACTTATTTTGCATGCTTTCATACAATTAATAAAAATAGCAACATGCATCACTAAAAGTGAGTGAAAAGGCACAGATGAGTGGTAATCAATCATTGCGCATTTCTACCCTCTTTTCCCTATATTACGGCGGTGGTAACGGGACCTTAAGTGTACTAAGAAAGAGTCCAAAAGCCTAAACAAGACACGCTTCATAAAAAAATAATTACTCTTTTCATGACTTGTCTAGATCATGCAGGACAGGTCCAGACTACGAACCCTTCCGAGGCACCTGCTCTCTAAAACACTTCCTGGGTGTGGAAATTGTCTCAATGTTTACATCTAGTTTGAGTTTTTGCCGTTTAACTCTGTGACTTGATGAGGATTGCGTAACAAGAAGTAAACATTTACTTAACTAAACCAAATGGTATTCATGCAAAATCTCATGACGCTGCAAGCAGGATTCGAAACTACGAGGGGAAACCCCATTGGATTTCAAGTCCAACGCCTTAACCACTCGGCCATCGCAGCTGCGTGAGTATGATGTCACAGTTGTCGTATACTAGCCATGCACTACTCACGTCAGGCCGAGACATAAAAAATAAAGTAACAGAAGGACGGGGCACGTACCAGCAGTGCCCTGTTGTCCTCACTTATTTTGCATGCTTTCATACAATTAATAAAAATAGCAATACGCATCACTCAAAGTGAGTGACAGGGCACCGATGAGCGGTAATCAATCACTGCACATTTCTATCCTCGTTTCCCTATATTACGGCGGTGGCAACGGGCCCTTAAGTGTACTCAGAAAGAGTCCAAAAGCTTAAAGAAGACACGCTTCATAAAAAAAAGTACTCTTTTCATGACTTGTCTAGATCAGGCAGGACAGGTCCAGACTACAAACCCTTCCGAGCCACCAGCTCTCTAAAACACTTCCTAGGTGTGGAAATTGTTTCAATGTTTACATCTAGTTTGAGTTTTTGCCGTTTAACTCTGTGACTTGATGAGGATTGCGTAACAAGAAGTAAACATTTACTTAACTAAACCAAATGGTGTTCATGCAAAATCTCATGACGCTGCAAGCAGGATTCGAACCTACGCGGGGAAACCCCATTGGATTTCAAGTCCAACGCCTTAACCACTCGGCCATCGCAGCTGCGTGAGTATGATGTCACAGTTGTCGTCTACGAGCCATGCACTACTCACGTCAGGCCGAGACATAAAAAATAAAGTAACAGAAGGACGGGACACGTACCAGCAGTGCCCTGTTGTCCTCACTTATTTGGCATGCTTTCATACAATTAATAAAAATAGCAATACGCATCACTCAAAGTGAGTGACAGGGCACCGATGAGCGGTAATCAATCACTGCACATTTCTACCCTCGTTTCCATATATTACGGCGGAGGCAACGGGCCCTTAAGTGTACTCAGAAAGAGTCCAAAAGCCTAAACAAGACACGCTTCATAAAAAAAAATTACTCATTTCGTAACTTGTCTAGATCAGGCAGGATAGGTCCAGACTACAAACCCTTCCGAGCCACCTGCTCTCTAAAACACTTCCTAGGTGTGGAAATTGTTTCAATGTTTACATCTAGTTTGAGTTTTTGCCGTTTAACTCTGTGACTTGATGAGGATTGCGTAACAAGAAGTAAACATTTACTTAACTAAACCAAATGGTGTTCATGCAAAATCTCATGACGCTGCAAGCAGGATTCGAACCTACGCGGGGAAACCACATTGGATTTCAAGTCCAACGCCTTAACCACTCGGCCATCGCAGCTGCGTGAGTATGACGTCACAGTTGTCGTATACGAGCCATGCAGTACTCACGTCAGGCCGAGACATAAAAAATAAAGTAACAGAAGGACGGGACACGTACCAGCAGTGCCCTGTTGTCCTCACTTATTTGGCATGCTTTCATACAATTAATAAAAATAGCAATACGCATCACTCAAAGTGAGTGACAGGGCACCGATGAGCGGTAATCAATCACTGCACATTTCTATCCTCGTTTCCGCATATTACGGCGGTGGCAACGGGCCCTCAAGGGTACTCAGAAAGAGTCCAAAAGCTTAAACAAGACACGCTTCATAAAAAAAAGTACTCTTTTCATGACTTGTCTAGATCAGGCAGGACAGGTCCAGACTACGAACCCTTCCGAGCCACCTGCTCTCTAAAACACTTCCTGGGTGTGGAAATTGTCTCAATGTTTACATCTAGTTTGAGTTTTTGCCATTTAACTCTGTGACTTGATGAGGATTGCGTAACGAGAAGTGAACATTTCCTTAACTAAACCAAATGGTGTTCATGCAAAATCTCATGATGCTACAAGCAGGATTCGAACCTACGCGGGGAAACGCCATTGGATTTCAAGTCCAACGCCTTAACCACTTGGCCATCGCAGCTGCGTGAATATGATGTCACAGTTGTCGTATACGAGCCATGCACTACTCACGTCATGCCGAGACATAAAAAATAAAGTAACAGAAGGACGGGGCACGTACCAGCAGTGCCCTGTTGTCCTCACTTATTTTGCATGCTTTGATACAATTAATAAAAATAGCAATACGCATCACTCAAAGTGAGTGACAGGGCACCGATGAGCGGTAATCAATCACTGCACATTTCTATCCTCGTTTCCCTATATTACGGCGGTGGCAACGGGCCCTTAAGTGTACTCAGAAAGAGTCCAAAAGCTTAAACAAGACACGCTTCATAAAAAAAGTACTCTTTTCATGACTTGTCTAGATCAGGCAGGACAGGTCCAGACTACGAACCCTTCCGAGCCACCTGCTCTCTAGAACACTTCCTGAGTGTGGAAATTGTCTCAATGTTTACATCTAGTATGAGTTTTTGCAGTTTAACTCTGTGACTTGATGAGGATTGCGTAACGAGAAGTGAACATTTCCTTAACTAAACCAAATGGTGTTCATGCAAAATCATACTACGCTGCAAGCAGGATTCGAACCTGCGCAGGGAAACCCCATTGGATTTCGAGTCCAACGCCTTAACCACTCGGCCATCGCAGCTGCATGAGTGTGATGTCACTGTTGTCGTATACGAGCCATGCTCTGCTCATGTCAGGTGGAGACCAAAAAAAAACGTAACGGAAGGACGGGGCACGTACCAGCAGTGCCCTGTTGTCCTCGCTTATTTTGCATGCTTTCATACAATTAATAAAAATAGCAACATGCATCACTCAAAGTGAGTGAAAGGGCACAGATGAGTGGTAATCAATCACTGCATGTTTCTACCCACTTTTCCCTATATTACGGCGGTGGTAACAGGCCCTTAAGTGTACTATGAAAGAGTCCAAAAGCCTAAACAAGACATGCATCATAAAAAAAAGTACTCTTTTCATGACTTGTCTAGATCAGGCAGGACAGGTCCAGACTACAAACCCTTCCGAGCCACCAGCTCTCTAAAACACTTCCTGGGTGTGGAAATTGTCTCAATGTTTACATCTAGTTTGAGTTTTTTCCATTTAACTCTGTGACTTGATGAGGATTGCGAACAAGAAGTGAACATTTCCTTAACTAAACCAAATGGTGTTCATGCAAAATCACACTACTCTGCAAGCAGGATTCGAACCTGCGCAGGGAAACCCCATTGCGTTTCGAGTCCAACGCCTTAACCACTCGGCCATCGCAGCTGCATGAGTATGATGTCACTGTTGTCGTATACGAGCCATACTCTGCTCATGTCAGGCCGAGACCAAAAAATAAAGTAACAGAAGGACGGGGCACGTACCAGCAGTGCCCTGTTGTCCTCACTTATTTTGCATGCTTTCATACAATTAATAAAAATAGCAACATGCATCACTCAAAGTGAGTGAAAGGGCACAGATGAGTGGTAATCAATCATTGCGCATTTCTACCCTCTTTTCCCTATATTACAGCGGTGGTAACGGGCCCTTAAGTGTACTAAGAAAGAGTCCAAAAGCCTAAACAAGACACGCTTCATAAAAAAATAATTACTCTTTTCATGACTTGTCTAGATCATGCAGGACAGGTCCAGACTACGAACTCTTCCGAGGCACCTGCTCTCTAAAACACTTCCTGGGTGTGGAAATTGTCTCAATGTTTACATCTAGTTTGAGTTTTTGCCGTTTAACTCTGTGACTTGATGAGGATTGCGTAACAAGAAGTAAACATTTACTTAACTAAACCAAATGGTGTTCATGCAAAATCTCATGCCGCTGCAAGCAGGATTCAAACCTACGCAGGGAAACCCCATTGGATTTCAAGTCCAACACCTTAACCACTCGGCCATCGCAGCTGCGTGAGTATGATGTCACTGTTGTCGTATACGAGCCATGCGCTACTCATGTCAGGTCGAGACCTAAAAAATAAAGTAACGGAAGGACGGGGCACATACCAGCAGTGCCCTGTTGTCCTCACTTATTTCGCATACTTTCATACAATTAATAAAAATAGCAATATGCATCACTCAAAATGAGTGACAGGGCACAGATGAGCGGTAATCAACCACTGCACATTTCTACCCTCGTTTCCATATATTACGGCGGTGGCAACGGGCCCTTAAGTGTACTCAGAAAGAGTCCAAAAGCCTAAACAAGACACGCTTCATAAAAAAAATTACTCATTTCGTAACTTGTCTAGATCAGGCAGGATAGGTCCAAACTACAAACCCTTCCGAGCCACCTGCTCTCTAAAACACTTCCTAGGTGTGGAAATTGTTTCAATGTTTACATCTAGTTTGAGTTTTTGCCATTTAACTCTGTGACTTGATGAGGATTGCGTAACGAGAAGTGAACATTTCCTTAACTAAACCAAATGGTGTTCATGCAAAATCACACTACGCTGCAAGCAGGATTCGAACCTGCGCAGGGAAACCCCATTGGATTTCGAGTCCAACGCCTTAACCACTCAGCCATCGCAGCTGCATGAGTATGATGTCACTGTTGTCGTATACGAGCCATGCTCTGCTCATGTCAGGCGGAGACCAAAAAAATAAAGTAACGGAAGGACGGGGCACGTACCAGCAGTGCCCTGTTGTCCTCACTTATTTTGCATGCTTTCATACAATTAATAAAAATAGCAACATGCATCACTCAAAGTGAGTGAAAGGGCACAGATGAGTGGTAATCAATCACTGCATGTTTCTACCCACTTTTCCCTATATTACGGCGGTGGTAACAGGCCCTTAAGTTTACTAAGAAAGAGTCCAAAAGCCTAAACAAGACATGCATCATAAAAAAAAGTACTCTTTTCATGAATTGTCTAGATCAGGCAGGACAGGTCCAGACTACAAACCCTTCTGAGCCACCAGCTCTCTAAAACACTTCCTGGGTGTGGAAATTGTCTCAATGTTTACATCTAGTTTGAGTTTTTTCCATTTAACTCTGTAACTTGATGAGGATTGCGAACAAGAAGTGAACATTTCCTTAACTAAACCAAATGGTGTTCATGCAAAATCACACTACGGTGCAAGCAGGATTCGAACCTGCGCAGGGAAACCCCATTGGATTTCAAGTCCAACGCCTTAACCACTCGGCCATCGCAGCTGCATGAGTATGATGTCACTGTTGTCGTATACGAGCCATACTCTGCTCATGTCAGGCCGAGACCAAAAAATAAAGTAACAGAAGGACGGGGCACGTACCAGCAGTGCCCTGTTGTCCTCACTTATTTTGCATGCTTTCATACAATTAATAAAAATAGCAACATGCATCACTCAAAGTGAGTGAAAAGGCACAGATGAGTGGTAATCAATCATTGCGCATTTCTATCCTCGTTTCCCTATATTACGGCGGTGGCAACGGGCCCTTAAGTGTACTCAGAAAGAGTCCAAAAGCTTAAACAAGACACGCTTCATAAAAAAAGTACTCTTTTCATGACTTGTCTAGATCAGGCAGGACAGGTCCAGACTACGAACCCTTCCGAGCCACCTGCTCTCTAAAACACTTCCTGAGTGTGGAAATTGTCTCAATGTTTACATCTAGTATGAGTTTTTGCAGTTTAACTCTGTGACTTGATGAGGATTGCGTAACGAGAAGTGAACATTTCCTTAACTAAACCAAATGGTGTTCATGCAAAATCATACTACGCTGCAAGCAGGATTCGAACCTGCGCAGGGAAACCCCATTGGATTTCGAGTCCAACGCCTTAACCACTCGGCCATCGCAGCTGCATGAGTGTGATGTCACTGTTGTCGTATACGAGCCATGCTCTGCTCATGTCAGGTGGAGACCAAAAAAAAACGTAACGGAAGGACGGGGCACGTACCAGCAGTGCCCTGTTGTCCTCGCTTATTTTGCATGCTTTCATACAATTAATAAAAATAGCAACATGCATCACTCAAAGTGAGTGAAAGGGCACAGATGAGTGGTAATCAATCACTGCATGTTTCTACCCACTTTTCCCTATATTACGGCGGTGGTAACAGGCCCTTAAGTGTACTATGAAAGAGTCCAAAAGCCTAAACAAGACATGCATCATAAAAAAAAGTACTCTTTTCATGACTTGTCTAGATCAGGCAGGACAGGTCCAGACTACAAACCCTTCCGAGCCACCAGCTCTCTAAAACACTTCCTGGGTGTGGAAATTGTCTCAATGTTTACATCTAGTTTGAGTTTTTTCCATTTAACTCTGTGACTTGATGAGGATTGCGAACAAGAAGTGAACATTTCCTTAACTAAACCAAATGGTGTTCATGCAAAATCACACTACTCTGCAAGCAGGATTCAAACCTGCGCAGGGAAACCCCATTGCGTTTCGAGTCCAACGCCTTAACCACTCGGCCATCGCAGCTGCATGAGTATGATGTCACTGTTGTCGTATACGAGCCATACTCTGCTCATGTCAGGCCGAGACCAAAAAATAAAGTAACAGAAGGACGGGGCACGTACCAGCAGTGCCCTGTTGTCCTCACTTATTTTGCATGCTTTCATACAATTAATAAAAATAGCAACATGCATCACTCAAAGTGAGTGAAAGGGCACAGATGAGTGGTAATCAATCATTGCGCATTTCTACCCTCTTTTCCCTATATTACAGCGGTGGTAACGGGCCCTTAAGTGTACTAAGAAAGAGTCCAAAAGCCTAAACAAGACACGCTTCATAAAAAAATAATTACTCTTTTCATGACTTGTCTAGATCATGCAGGACAGGTCCAGACTACGAACTCTTCCGAGGCACCTGCTCTCTAAAACACTTCCTGGGTGTGGAAATTGTCTCAATGTTTACATCTAGTTTGAGTTTTTGCCGTTTAACTCTGTGACTTGATGAGGATTGCGTAACAAGAAGTAAACATTTACTTAACTAAACCAAATGGTGTTCATGCAAAATCTCATGCCGCTGCAAGCAGGATTCAAACCTACGCAGGGAAACCCCATTGGATTTCAAGTCCAACACCTTAACCACTCGGCCATCGCAGCTGCGTGAGTATGATGTCACTGTTGTCGTATACGAGCCATGCGCTACTCATGTCAGGTCGAGACCTAAAAAATAAAGTAACGGAAAGACGGGGCACATACCAGCAGTGCCCTGTTGTCCTCACTTATTTCGCATACTTTCATACAATTAATAAAAATAGCAATATGCATCACTCAAAATGAGTGACAGGGCACAGATGAGCGGTAATCAACCACTGCACATTTCTACCCTCGTTTCCATATATTACGGCGGTGGCAACGGGCCCTTAAGTGTACTCAGAAAGAGTCCAAAAGCCTAAACAAGACACGCTTCATAAAAAAAATTACTCATTTCGTAACTTGTCTAGATCAGGCAGGATAGGTCCAAACTACAAACCCTTCCGAGCCACCTGCTCTCTAAAACACTTCCTAGGTGTGGAAATTGTTTCAATGTTTACATCTAGTTTGAGTTTTTGCCATTTAACTCTGTGACTTGATGAGGATTGCGTAACGAGAAGTGAACATTTCCTTAACTAAACCAAATGGTGTTCATGCAAAATCACACTACGCTGCAAGCAGGATTCGAACCTGCGCAGGGAAACCCCATTGGATTTCGAGTCCAACGCCTTAACCACTCGGCCATCGCAGCTGCATGAGTATGATGTCACTGTTGTCGTATACGAGCCATGCTCTGCTCATGTCAGGCGGAGACCAAAAAAATAAAGTAACGGAAGGACGGGGCACGTACCAGCAGTGCCCTGTTGTCCTCACTTATTTTGCATGCTTTCATACAATTAATAAAAATAGCAACATGCATCACTCAAAGTGAGTGAAAGGGCACAGATGAGTGGTAATCAATCACTGCATGTTTCTACCCACTTTTCCCTATATTACGGCGGTGGTAACAGGCCCTTAAGTTTACTAAGAAAGAGTCCAAAAGCCTAAACAAGACATGCATCATAAAAAAAAGTACTCTTTTCATGACTTGTCTAGATCAGGCAGGACAGGTCCAGACTACAAACCCTTCTGAGCCACCAGCTCTCTAAAACACTTCCTGGGTGTGGAAATTGTCTCAATGTTTACATCTAGTTTGAGTTTTTTCCATTTAACTCTGTAACTTGATGAGGATTGCGAACAAGAAGTGAACATTTCCTTAACTAAACCAAATGGTGTTCATGCAAAATCACACTACGGTGCAAGCAGGATTCGAACCTGCGCAGGGAAACCCCATTGGATTTCAAGTCCAACGCCTTAACCACTCGGCCATCGCAGCTGCGTGAGTATGATGTCACAGTTGTCGTATACTAGCCATGCACTACTCACGTCAGGCCGAGACATAAAAAATAAAGTAACAGAAGGACGGGGCACGTACCAGCAGTGCCCTGTTGTCCTCACTTATTTTGCATGCTTTCATACAATTAATAAAAATAGCAATACGCATCACTCAAAGTGAGTGACAGGGCACCGATGAGCGGTAATCAATCACTGCACATTTCTATCCTCGTTTCCCTATATTACGGCGGTGGCAACGGGCCCTTAAGTGTACTCAGAAAGAGTCCAAAAGCTTAAAGAAGACACGCTTCATAAAAAAAAGTACTCTTTTCATGACTTGTCTAGATCAGGCAGGACAGGTCCAGACTACAAACCCTTCCGAGCCACCAGCTCTCTAAAACACTTCCTAGGTGTGGAAATTGTTTCAATGTTTACATCTAGTTTGAGTTTTTGCCGTTTAACTCTGTGACTTGATGAGGATTGCGTAACAAGAAGTAAACATTTACTTAACTAAACCAAATGGTGTTCATGCAAAATCTCATGACGCTGCAAGCAGGATTCGAACCTACGCGGGGAAACCCCATTGGATTTCAAGTCCAACGCCTTAACCACTCGGCCATCGCAGCTGCGTGAGTATGATGTCACAGTTGTCGTATACGAGCCATGCACTACTCACGTCAGGCCGAGACATAAAAAATAAAGTAACAGAAGGACGGGACACGTACCAGCAGTGCCCTGTTGTCCTCACTTATTTGGCATGCTTTCATACAATTAATAAAAATAGCAATACGCATCACTCAAAGTGAGTGACAGGGCACCGATGAGCGGTAATCAATCACTGCACATTTCTACCCTCGTTTCCATATATTACGGCGGAGGCAACGGGCCCTTAAGTGTACTCAGAAAGAGTCCAAAAGCCTAAACAAGACACGCTTCATAAAAAAAAATTACTCATTTCGTAACTTGTCTAGATCAGGCAGGATAGGTCCAGACTACAAACCCTTCCGAGCCACCTGCTCTCTAAAACACTTCCTAGGTGTGGAAATTGTTTCAATGTTTACATCTAGTTTGAGTTTTTGCCGTTTAACTCTGTGACTTGATGAGGATTGCGTAACAAGAAGTAAACATTTACTTAACTAAACCAAATGGTGTTCATGCAAAATCTCATGACGCTGCAAGCAGGATTCGAACCTACGCGGGTAAACCCCATTGGATTTCAAGTCCAACGCCTTAACCACTCGGCCATCGCAGCTGCGTGAGTATGACGTCACAGTTGTCGTATACGAGCCATGCAGTACTCACGTCAGGCCGAGACATAAAAAATAAAGTAACAGAAGGACGGGACACGTACCAGCAGTGCCCTGTTGTCCTCACTTATTTGGCATGCTTTCATACAATTAAAAAAAATAGCAATACGCATCACTCAAAGTGAGTGACAGGGCACCGATGAGCGGTAATCAATCACTGCACATTTCTATCCTCGTTTCCGCATATTACGGCGGTGGCAACTGGCCCTTAAGTGTACTCAGAAAGAGTCCAAAAGCTTAAACAAGACACGCTTCATAAAAAAAAGTACTCTTTTCATGGCTTGTCTAGATCAGGCAGGACAGGTCCAGACTACGAACCCTTCCGAGCCACCTGCTCTCTAAAACACTTCCTGGGTGTGGAAATTGTCTCAATGTTTACATCTAGTTTGAGTTTTTGCCATTTAACTCTGTGACTTGATGAGGATTGCGTAACGAGAAGTGAACATTTCCTTAACTAAACCAAATGGTGTTCATGCAAAATCTCATGACGCTACAAGCAGGATTCGAACCTACGCGGGGAAACCCCATTGGATTTCAAGTCCAACGCCTTAACCACTTGGCCATCGCAGCTGCGTGAATATGATGTCACAGTTGTCGTATCCGAGCCATGCACTACTCACGTCATGCCGAGACATAAAAAATAAAGTAACAGAAGGACGGGGCACGTACCAGCAGTGCCCTGTTGTCCTCACTTATTTTGCATGCTTTCATACAATTAATAAAAATAGCAACATGCATCACTCAAAGTGAGTGAAAGGGCACAGATGAGTGGTAATCAATCACTGCATGTTTCTACCCACTTTTCCCTATATTACGGCGGTGGTAACAGGCCCTTAAGTTTACTAAGAAAGAGTCCAAAAGCCTAAACAAGACATGCATCATAAAAAAAAGTACTCTTTTCATGAATTGTCTAGATCAGGCAGGACAGGTCCAGACTACAAACCCTTCTGAGCCACCAGCTCTCTAAAACACTTCCTGGGTGTGGAAATTGTCTCAATGTTTACATCTAGTTTGAGTTTTTTCCATTTAACTCTGTAACTTGATGAGGATTGCGAACAAGAAGTGAACATTTCCTTAACTAAACCAAATGGTGTTCATGCAAAATCACACTACGGTGCAAGCAGGATTCGAACCTGCGCAGGGAAACCCCATTGGATTTCAAGTCCAACGCCTTAACCACTCGGCCATCGCAGCTGCATGAGTATGATGTCACTGTTGTCGTATACGAGCCATACTCTGCTCATGTCAGGCCGAGACCAAAAAATAAAGTAACAGAAGGACGGGGCACGTACCAGCAGTGCCCTGTTGTCCTCACTTATTTTGCATGCTTTCATACAATTAATAAAAATAGCAACATGCATCACTCAAAGTGAGTGAAAAGGCACAGATGAGTGGTAATCAATCATTGCGCATTTCTATCCTCGTTTCCCTATATTACGGCGGTGGCAACGGGCCCTTAAGTGTACTCAGAAAGAGTCCAAAAGCTTAAACAAGACACGCTTCATAAAAAAAGTACTCTTTTCATGACTTGTCTAGATCAGGCAGGACAGGTCCAGACTACGAACCCTTCCGAGCCACCTGCTCTCTAAAACACTTCCTGAGTGTGGAAATTGTCTCAATGTTTACATCTAGTATGAGTTTTTGCAGTTTAACTCTGTGACTTGATGAGGATTGCGTAACGAGAAGTGAACATTTCCTTAACTAAACCAAATGGTGTTCATGCAAAATCATACTACGCTGCAAGCAGGATTCGAACCTGCGCAGGGAAACCCCATTGGATTTCGAGTCCAACGCCTTAACCACTCGGCCATCGCAGCTGCATGAGTGTGATGTCACTGTTGTCGTATACGAGCCATGCTCTGCTCATGTCAGGTGGAGACCAAAAAAAAACGTAACGGAAGGACGGGGCACGTACCAGCAGTGCCCTGTTGTCCTCGCTTATTTTGCATGCTTTCATACAATTAATAAAAATAGCAACATGCATCACTCAAAGTGAGTGAAAGGGCACAGATGAGTGGTAATCAATCACTGCATGTTTCTACCCACTTTTCCCTATATTACGGCGGTGGTAACAGGCCCTTAAGTGTACTATGAAAGAGTCCAAAAGCCTAAACAAGACATGCATCATAAAAAAAAGTACTCTTTTCATGACTTGTCTAGATCAGGCAGGACAGGTCCAGACTACAAACCCTTCCGAGCCACCAGCTCTCTAAAACACTTCCTGGGTGTGGAAATTGTCTCAATGTTTACATCTAGTTTGAGTTTTTTCCATTTAACTCTGTGACTTGATGAGGATTGCGAACAAGAAGTGAACATTTCCTTAACTAAACCAAATGGTGTTCATGCAAAATCACACTACTCTGCAAGCAGGATTCGAACCTGCGCAGGGAAACCCCATTGCGTTTCGAGTCCAACGCCTTAACCACTCGGCCATCGCAGCTGCATGAGTATGATGTCACTGTTGTCGTATACGAGCCATACTCTGCTCATGTCAGGCCGAGACCAAAAAATAAAGTAACAGAAGGACGGGGCACGTACCAGCAGTGCCCTGTTGTCCTCACTTATTTTGCATGCTTTCATACAATTAATAAAAATAGCAACATGCATCACTCAAAGTGAGTGAAAGGGCACAGATGAGTGGTAATCAATCATTGCGCATTTCTACCCTCTTTTCCCTATATTACAGCGGTGGTAACGGGCCCTTAAGTGTACTAAGAAAGAGTCCAAAAGCCTAAACAAGACACGCTTCATAAAAAAATAATTACTCTTTTCATGACTTGTCTAGATCATGCAGGACAGGTCCAGACTACGAACTCTTCCGAGGCACCTGCTCTCTAAAACACTTCCTGGGTGTGGAAATTGTCTCAATGTTTACATCTAGTTTGAGTTTTTGCCGTTTAACTCTGTGACTTGATGAGGATTGCGTAACAAGAAGTAAACATTTACTTAACTAAACCAAATGGTGTTCATGCAAAATCTCATGCCGCTGCAAGCAGGATTCGAACCTACGCGGGGAAACCCCATTGGATTTCAAGTCCAACGCCTTAACCACTCGGCCATCGCAGCTGCGTGAGTATGATGTCACAGTTGTCGTATACGAGCCATGCACTACTCACGTCAGGCCGAGACATAAAAAATAAAGTAACAGAAGGACGGGGCACGTACCAGCAGTGCCCTGTTGTCCTCACTTATTTTGCATGCTTTCAGACAATTGATAAAAATAGCAATACGCATCACTCAAAGTGAGTGACAGGGCACTGATGAGCGGTAATCAATCACTGCACATTTCTATCCTCGTTTCCCTATATTACGGCGGTGGCAACGGGCCCTTAAGTGTACTCAGAAAGAGTCCAAAAGCTTAAACAAGACACGCTTCATAAAAAAAAGTACTCTTTTCATGACTTGTCTAGATCAGGCCGGACAGGTCCAGACTACGAACCCTTCCGAGCCACCTGCTCTCTAAAACACTTCCTGAGTGTGGAAATTGTCTCAATGTTTACATCTAGTTTGAGTTTTTGCAGTTTAACTCTGTGACTTGATGAGGATTGCGTAATGAGAAGTGAACATTTACTTAACTAAACCAAATGGTGTTCATGCAAAATCTCATGCCGCTGCAAGCAGGATTCAAACCTACGCAGGGAAACCCCATTGGATTTCAAGTCCAACGCCTTAACCACTCGGCCATCGCAGCTGCGTGAGTATGATGTCACTGTTGTCGTATACGAGCCATGCGCTACTCATGTCAGGTCGAGACCTAAAAAATAAAGTAACGGAAGGACGGGGCACATACCAGCAGTGCCCTGTTGTCCTCACTTATTTCGCATACTTTCATACAATTAATAAAAATAGCAATATGCATCACTCAAAATGAGTGACAGGGCCCAGATGAGCGGTAATCAACCACTGCACATTTCTACCCTCGTTTCCATATATTACGGCGGTGGCAACGGGCCCTTAAGTGTACTCAGAAAGAGTCCAAAAGCCTAAACAAGACACGCTTCATAAAAAAAATTACTCATTTCGTCACTTGTCTAGATCAGGCAGGATAGGTCCAGACTACAAACCCTTCCAAGCCACCTGCTCTCTAAAACACTTCCTAGGTGTGGAATTTGTTTCAATGTTTACATCTAGTTTGAGTTTTTGCCATTTAACTCTGTGACTTGATGAGGATTGCGTAACGAGAAGTGAACATTTCCTTAACTAAACCAAATGGTGTTCATGCAAAATCACACTACGCTGCAAGCAGGATTCGAACCTGCGCAGGGAAACCCCATTGGATTTCGAGTCCAACGCCTTAACCACTCGGCCATCGCAGCTGCATGAGTATGAAGTCACTGTTGTCGTATACGAGCCATGCTCTGCTCATGTCAGGCGGAGACCAAAAAAATAAAGTAACGGAAGGACGGGGCACGTACCAGCAGTGCCCTGTTGTCCTCACTTATTTTGCATGCTTTCATACAATTAATAAAAATAGCAACATGCATCACTCAAAGTGAGTGAAAGGGCACAGATGAGTGGTAATCAATCACTGCATGTTTCTACCCACTTTTCCCTATATTACGGCGGTGGTAACAGGCCCTTAAGTGTACTAAGAAAGAGTCCAAAAGCCTAAACAAGACATGCATCATAAAAAAAAGTACTCTTTTCATGACTTGTCGAGATCAGGCAGGACAGGTCCAGACTACAAACCCTTCTGAGCCACCAGCTCTCTAAAACACTTCCTGGGTGTGGAAATTGTCTCAATGTTTACATCTAGTTTGAGTTTTTTCCATTTAACTCTGTAACTTGATGAGGATTGCAAACAAGAAGTGAACATTTCCTTAAATAAACCAAATGGTGTTCATGCAAAATCACACTACGCTGCAAGCAGGATTCGAACCTGCGTAGGGAAACCCCATTGGATTTCGAGTCCAACGTCTTAACCACTCGGCCATCGCAGCTGCATGAGTATGATGTCACTGTTGTCGTATACGAGCCATACTCTGCTCATGTCAGGCCGAGACCAAAAAATAAAGTAACAGAAGGACGGGGCACGTACCAGCAGTGCCCTGTTGTCCTCACTTATTTTGCATGCTTTCATACAATTAATAAAAATAGCAACATGCATCACTCAAAGTGAGTGAAAAGGCACAGATGAGTGGTAATCAATCATTGCGCATTTCTACCCTCTTTTCCCTATATTACGGCGGTGGTAACGGGCCCTTAAGTGTACTAAGAAAGAGTCCAAAAGCCTAAACAAGACACGCTTCATAAAAAACATAATTACTCTTTTCATGACTTGTCTAGATCATGCAGGACAGGTCCAGACTACGAACCCTTCCGAGCCACCTGCTCTCTAAAACACTTCCTGGGTGTGGAAATTGTCTCAATGTTTACATCTAGTTTGAGTTTTTGCCATTTAACTCTGTGACTTGACGAGGATTGCGTAACAAGAAGTAAACATTTACTTAACTAAACCAAATGGTGTTCATGCAAAATCTCATGACGCTGCAAGCAGGATTCGAACCTACGCGGGGAAACCCCATTGGATTTCAAGTCCAACGCCTTAACCACTCGGCCATCGCAGCTGTGTGAGTATGATGTCACAGTTGTCGTATACGAGCCATGCACTACTCACATCAGGCCGAGACATAAAAAATAAAGTAACAGAAGGACGGGGCACTTACCAGCAGTGCCCTGTTGTCCTCACTTATTTTGCATGCTTTCATACAATTAATAAAATAGCAATACGCATCACTCAAAGTGGGTGACAGGGCACTGATGAGCGGTAATCAATCACTGCACATTTCTATCCTCGTTTCCCTATATTACGGCGGTGGCAACGGGCCCTTAAGTGTACTCAGAAAGAGTCCAAAAGCTTAAACAAGACACGCTTCATAAAAAAAGTACTCTTTTCAAGACTTGTCTAGATCAGGCAGGACAGGTCCAGACTACGAACCCTTCCGAGCCACCTGCTCTTTAAAACACTTCCTGAGTGTGGAAATTGTCTCAATGTTTACATCTAGTATGAGTTTTTGCAGTTTAACTCTGTGACTTTATGAGGATTGCGTAACGAGAAGTGAACATTTACTTAACTAAACCAAATGGTGTTCATGCAAAATCATACTACGCTGCAAGCAGGATTCGAACCTGCGCAGGGAAACCCCATTGGATTTCGAGTCCAACGCCTTAACCACTCGGCCATCGCAGCTGCATGAGTATGATGTCGCTGTTGTCGTATACGAGCCATGCTCTGCTCATGTCAGGCGGAGACCAAAAAAATAAAGTAACGGAAGGACGGGGCACGTACCAGCAGTGCCCTGTTGTCCTCGCTTATTTTGCATGCTTTCATACAATTAATAAAAATAGCAACATGCATCACTCAAAGTGAGTGAAAGGGCACAGATGAGTGGTAATCAATCACTGCATGTTTCTACCCACTTTTCCCTATATTACGGCGGTGGTAACAGGCCCTTAAGTGTACTAAGAAAGAGTCCAAAAGCCTAAACAAGACACGCTTCATAAAAAAATAATTACTCTTTTCATGACTTGTCTAGATCATGCAGGACAGGTCCAGACTACGAACCCTTCCGAGGCACCTGCTCTCTAAAACACTTCCTGGGTGTGGAAATTGTCTCAATGTTTACATCTAGTTTGAGTTTTTGCCGTTTAATTCTGTGACTTGATGAGGATTGCGTAACAAGAAGTAAACATTTACTTAACTAAACCAAATGGTATTCATGCAAAATCTCATGACGCTGCAAGCATGATTCGAAACTACGAGGGGAAACCCCATTGGATTTCAAGTCCAACGCCTTAACCACTCGGCCATCGCAGCTGCGTGAGTATGATTTCACAGTTGTCGTATACTAGCCATGCACTACTCACGTCAGGCCGAGACATAAAAAATAAAGTAACAGAAGGACGGGGCACGTACCAGCAGTGCCCTGTTGTCCTCACTTATTTTGCATGCTTTCATACAATTAATAAAAATAGCAATACGCATCACTCAAAGTGAGTGACAGGGCACCGATGAGCGGTAATCAATCACTGCACATTTCTATCCTCGTTTCCCTATATTACGGCGGTGGCAACGGGCCCTTAAGTGTACTCAGAAAGAGTCCAAAAGCTTAAAGAAGACACGCTTCATAAAAAAAAGTACTCTTTTCATGACTTGTCTAGATCAGGCAGGACAGGTCCAGACTACAAACCCTTCCGAGCCACCAGCTCTCTAAAACACTTCCTAGGTGTGGAAATTGTTTCAATGTTTACATCTAGTTTGAGTTTTTGCCGTTTAACTCTGTGACTTGATGAGGATTGCGTAACAAGAAGTAAACATTTACTTAACTAAACCAAATGGTGTTCATGCAAAATCTCATGACGCTGCAAGCAGGATTCAAACCTACGCGGGGAAACCCCATTGGATTTCAAGTCCAACGCCTTAACCACTCGGCCATCGCAGCTGCGTGAGTATGATGTCACAGTTGTCGTATACGAGCCATGCACTACTCACGTCAGGCCGAGACATAAAAAATAAAGTAACAGAAGGACGGGACACGTACCAGCAGTGCCCTGTTGTCCTCACTTATTTGGCATGCTTTCATACAATTAATAAAAATAGCAATACGCATCACTCAAAGTGAGTGACAGGGCACCGATGAGCGGTAATCAATCACTGCACATTTCTACCCTCGTTTCCATATATTACGGCGGAGGCAACGGGCCCTTAAGTGTACTCAGAAAGAGTCCAAAAGCCTAAACAAGACACGCTTCATAAAAAAAAATTACTCATTTCGTAACTTGTCTAGATCAGGCAGGATAGGTCCAGACTACGAACCCTTCCGAGCCACCTGCTCTCTAAAACACTTCCTAGGTGTGGAAATTGTTTCAATGTTTACATCTAGTTTGAGTTTTTGCCGTTTAACTCTGTGACTTGATGAGGATTGCGTAACAAGAAGTAAACATTTACTTAACTAAACCAAATGGTGTTCATGCAAAATCTCATGACGCTGCAAGCAGGATTCGAACCTACGCGGGGAAACCCCATTGGATTTCAAGTCCAACGCCTTAACCACTCGGCCATCGCAGCTGCGTGAGTATGACGTCACAGTTGTCGTATACGAGCCATGCAGTACTCACGTCAGGCCGAGACATAAAAAATAAAGTAACAGAAGGACGGGACACGTACCAGCAGTGCCCTGTTGTCCTCACTTATTTGGCATGCTTTCATACAATTAATAAAAATAGCAATACGCATCACTCAAAGTGAGTGACAGGGCACCGATGAGCGGTAATCAATCACTGCACATTTCTATCCTCGTTTCCGCATATTACGGCGGTGGCAACGGGCCCTTAAGTGTACTCAGAAAGAGTCCAAAAGCTTAAACAAGACACGCTTCATAAAAAAAAGTACTCTTTTCATGACTTGTCTAGATCAGGCAGGACAGGTCCAGACTACGAACCCTTCCGAGCCACCTGCTCTCTAAAACACTTCCTGGGTGTGGAAATTGTCTCAATGTTTACATCTAGTTTGAGTTTTTGCCATTTAACTCTGTGACTTGATGAGGATTGCGTAACGAGAAGTGAACATTTCCTTAACTAAACCAAATGGTGTTCATGCAAAATCTCATGACGCTACAAGCAGGATTCGAACCTACGCGGGGAAACCCCATTGGATTTCAAGTCCAACACCTTAACCACTCGGCCATCGCAGCTGCGTGAATATGATGTCATAGTTGTCGTATACGAGCCATGCACTACTCACGTCATGCCGAGACATAAAAAATAAAGTAACAGAAGGACGGGGCACGTACCAGCAGTGCCCTGTTGTCCTCACTTATTTTGCGTGCTTTGATACAATTAATAAAAATAGCAATACGCATCACTCAAAGTGAGTGACAGGGCACCGATGAGCGGTAATCAATCACTGCACATTTCTATCCTCGTTTCCCTATATTACGGCGGTGGCAACGGGCCCTTAAGTGTACTCAGAAAGAGTCCAAAAGCTTAAACAAGACACGCTTCATAAAAAAAGTACTCTTTTCATGACTTGTCTAGATCAGGCAGGACAGGTCCAGACTACGAACCCTTCCGAGCCACCTGCTCTCTAAAACACTTCCTGAGTGTAGAAATTGTCTCAATGTTTACATCTAGTATGAGTTTTTGCAGTTTAACTCTGTGACTTGATGAGGATTGCGTAACGAGAAGTGAACATTTCCTTAACTAAACCAAATGGTGTTCATGCAAAATCATACTACGCTGCAAGCAGGATTCGAACCTGCGCAGGGAAACCCCATTGGATGTCAAGTCCAACGCCTTAACCACTCGGCCATCGCAGCTGCATGAGTGTGATGTCACTGTTGTCGTATACAAGCCATGCTCTGCTCATGTCAGGCGGAGACCAAAAAAAAACGTAACGGAAGGACGGGGCACGTACCAGCAGTGCCCTGTTGTCCTCGCTTATTTTGCATGCTTTCATACAATTAATAAAAATAGCAACATGCATCACTCAAAGTGAGTGAAAGGGCACAGATGAGTGGTAATCAATCACTGCATGTTTCTACCCACTTTTCCCTATATTACGGCGGTGGTAACAGGCCCTTAAGTGTACTATGAAAGAGTCCAAAAGCCTAAACAAGACATGCATCATAAAAAAAAGTACTCTTTTCATGACTTGTCTAGATCAGGCAGGACAGGTCCAGACTACAAACCCTTCCGAGCCACCAGCTCTCTAAAACACTTCCTGGGTGTGGAAATTGTCTCAATGTTTACATCTAGTTTGAGTTTTTTCCATTTAACTCTGTGACTTGATGAGGATTGCGAACAAGAAGTGAACATTTCCTTAACTAAACCAAATGGTGTTCATGAAAAAATCACACTACTCTGCAAACAGGATTCGAACCTGCGCAGGGAAACCCCATTGTGTTTCGAGTCCAACGCCTTAACCACTCGGCCATCGCAGCTGCATGAGTATGATGTCACTGTTGTCGTATACGAGCCATACTCTGCTCATGTCAGGCTGAGACCAAAAAATAAAGTAACAGAAGGACGGGGCACGTACCAGCAGTGCCCTGTTGTCCTCACTTATTTTGCATGCTTTCATACAATTAATAAAAATAGCAACATGCATCACTCAAAGTGAGTGAAAGGGCACATATGAGTGGTAATCAATCATTGCGCATTTCTACCCTCTTTTCCCTATATTACAGCGGTGGTAACGGGCCCTTAAGTGTACTAAGAAAGAGTCCAAAAGCCTAAACAAGACACGCTTCATAAAAAAATAATTACTCTTTTCATGACTTGTCTAGATCATGCAGGACAGGTCCAGACTACGAACTCTTCCGAGGCACCTGCTCTCTAAAACACTTCCTGGGTGTGGAAATTGTCTCAATGTTTACATCTAGTTTGAGTTTTTGCCGTTTAACTCTGTGACTTGATGAGGATTGCGTAACAAGAAGTAAACATTTACTTAACTAAACCAAATGGTGTTCATGCAAAATCTCATGACGCTGCAAGCAGGATTCGAACCTACGCGGGGAAACCCCATTGGATTTCAAGTCCAACGCCTTAACCACTCGGCCATCGCAGCTGCGTGAGTATGATGTCACAGTTGTCGTATACGAGCCATGCACTACTCACGTCAGGCCGAGACATAAAAAATAAAGTAACAGAAGGACGGGGCACGTACCAGCAGTGCCCTGTTGTCCTCACTTATTTTGCATGCTTTCAGACAATTAATAAAAATAGCAATACGCATCACTCAAAGTGAGTGACAGGGCACTGATGAGCGGTAATCAATCACTGCACATTTCTATCCTCGTTTCCCTATATTACGGCGGTGGCAACGGGCCCTTAAGTGTACTCAGAAAGAGTCCAAAAGCTTAAACAAGACACGCTTCATAAAAAAAAGTACTCTTTTCATGACTTGTCTAGATCAGGCAGGACAGGTCCAGACTACGAACCCTTCCGAGCCACCTGCTCTCTAAAACACTTCCTGAGTGTGGAAATTGTCTCAATGTTTACATCTAGTTTGAGTTTTTGCAGTTTAACTCTGTGACTTGATGAGGATTGCGTAATGAGAAGTGAACATTTACTTAACTAAACCAAATGGTGTTCATGCAAAATCTCATGCCGCTGCAAGCAGGATTCAAACCTACGCAGGGAAACCCCATTGAATTTCAAGTCCAACGCCTTAACCACTCGGCCATCGCAGCTGCGTGAGTATGATGTCACTGTTGTCGTATACGAGCCATGCGCTACTCATGTCAGGTCGAGACCTAAAAAATAAAGTAACGGAAGGACGGGGCACATACCAGCAGTGCCCTGTTGTCCTCACTTATTTCGCATACTTTCATACATTTAATAAAAATAGCAATATGCATCACTCAAAATGAGTGACAGGGCACAGATGAGAGGTAATCAACCACTGCACATTTCTACCCTCGTTTCCATATATTACGGCGGTGGCAACGGGCCCTTAAGTGTACTCAGAAAGAGTCCAAAAGCCTAAACAAGACACGCTTCATAAAAAAAATTACTCATTTCGTAACTTGTCTAGATCAGGCAGGATAGGTCCAGACTACAAACCCTTCCGAGCCACCTGCTCTCTAAAACACTTCCTAGGTGTGGAATTTGTTTCAATGTTTACATCTAGTTTGAGTTTTTGCCATTTAACTCTGTGACTTGATGAGGATTGCGTAACGAGAAGTGAACATTTCCTTAACTAAACCAAATGGTGTTCATGCAAAATCACACTACGCTGCAAGCAGGATTCGAACCTGCGCAGGGAAACCCCATTGGATTTCGAGTCCAACGCCTTAACCACTCGGCCATCGCAGCTGCATGAGTATGAAGTCACTGTTGTCGTATACGAGCCATGCTCTGCTCATGTCAGGCGGAGACCAAAAAAATTAAGTAACGGAAGGACGGGACACGTACCAGCAGTGCCCTGTTGTCCTCACTTATTTTGCATGCTTTCATACAATTAATAAAAATAGCAACATGCATCACTCAAAGTGAGTGAAAGGGCACAGATGAGTGGTAATCAATCACTGCATGTTTCTACCCACTTTTCCCTATATTACGGCGGTGGTAACAGGCCCTTAAGTGTACTAAGAAAGAGTCCAAAAGCCTAAACAAGACATGCATCATAAAAAAAGTACTCTTTTCATGACTTGTCGAGATCAGGCAGGACAGGTCCAGACTACAAACCCTTCTGAGCCACCAGCTCTCTAAAACACTTCCTGGGTGTGGAAATTGTCTCAATGTTTACATCTAGTTTGAGTTTTTTCCATTTAACTCTGTAACTTGATGAGGATTGCGAACAAGAAGTGAACATTTCCTTAAATAAACCAAATGGTGTTCATGCAAAATCACACTACGCTGCAAGCAGGATTCGAACCTGCGTAGGGAAACCCCATTGGATTTCGAGTCCAACGCCTTAACCACTCGGCCATCGCAGCTGCATGAGTATGATGTCACTGTTGTCGTATACGAGCCATACTCTGCTCATGTCAGGCGGAGACCAAAAAATAAAGTAACAGAAGGACGGGGCACGTACCAGCAGTGCCCTGTTGTCCTCACTTATTTTGCATGCTTTCATACAATTAATAAAAATAGCAACATGCATCACTCAAAGTGAGTGAAAAGGCACAGATGAGTGGTAATCAATCATTGCGCATTTCTACCCTCTTTTCCCTATATTACGGCGGTGGTAACGGGCCCTCAAGTGTACTAAGAAAGAGTCCAAAAGCCTAAACAAGACACGCTTCATAAAAAACATAATTACTCTTTTCATGACTTGTCTAGATCATGCAGGACAGGTCCAGACTACGAACCCTTCCGAGCCACCTGCTCTCTAAAACACTTCCTGGGTGTGGAAATTGTCTCAATGTTTACATCTAGTTTGAGTTTTTGCCATTTAACTCTGTGACTTGATGAGGATTGCGTAACAAGAAGTAAACATTTACTTAACTATCCAAATGGTGTTCATGCAAAATCTCATGACGCTGCAAGCAGGATTCGAACCTACGCGGGGAAACCCCATTGGATTTCAAGTCCAACGCCTTAACCACTCGGCCATCGCAGCTGCGTGAGTATGATGTCACAGTTGTCGTATACGAGCCATGCACTACTCACGTCAGGCCGAGACATAAAAAATAAAGTAACAGAAGGACGGGGCACGTACCAGCAGTGCCCTGTTGTCCTTACTTATTTTGCATGCTTTCATACAATTAATAAAATAGCAATACGCATCACTCAAAGTGAGTGACAGGGCACTGATGAGCGGTAATCAATCACTGCACATTTCTATCCTCGTTTCCCTATATTACGGCGGTGGCAACGGGCCCTTAAGTGTACTCAGAAAGAGTCCAAAAGCTTAAACAAGACACGCTTCATAAAAAAAGTACTCTTTTCATGACTTGTCTAGATCAGGCAGGACAGGTCCAGACTACGAACCCTTCCGAGCCACCTGCTCTCTAAAACACTTCCTGAGTGTGGAAATTGTCTCAATGTTTACATCTAGTATGAGTTTTTGCAGTTTAACTCTGTGACTTTATGAGGATTGCGTAACGAGAAGTGAACATTTCCTTAACTAAACCAAATGGTGTTCATGCAAAATCATACTACGCTGCAAGCAGGATTCGAACCTGCGCAGGGAAACCCCATTGGATTTCGAGTCCAACGCCTTAACCACTCGGCCATCGCAGCTGCATGAGTATGATGTCGCTGTTGTCGTATACGAGCCATGCTCTGCTCATGTCAGGCGGAGACCAAAAAAATAAAGTAACGGAAGGACGGGGCACGTACCAGCAGTGCCCTGTTGTCCTCGCTTATTTTGCATGCTTTCATACAATTAATAAAAATAGCAACATGCATCACTCAAAGTGAGTGAAAGGGCACAGATGAGTGGTAATGAATCACTGCATGATTCTACCCACTTTTCCCCATATTACGGCGGTGGTAACAGGCCCTTAAGTGTACTATGAAAGAGTCCAAAAGCCTAAACAAGACATGCATCATAAAAAAAAGTACTCTTTTCATGACTTGTCTAGATCAGGCAGGACAGGTCCAGACTACAAACCCTTCTGAGCCACCAGCTCTCTAAAACACTTCCTGGGTGTGGAAATTGTCTCAATGTTTACATCTAGTTTGAGTTTTTTCCATTTACCTCTGTGACTTGATGAGGATTGCGAACAAGAAGTGAACATTTCCTTAACTAAACCAAATGGTGTTCATGCAAAATCACACTACGCTGCAAGCAGGATTCGAACCTGCGCAGGGAAACCCCATTGGATTTCGAGTCCAACGCCTTAACCTCTCGGCCATCGCAGCTGCATGAGTATGATGTCACTGTTGTCGTATACGAGCCATACTCTGCTCATGTCAGGCCGAGACCAAAAAATAAAGTAACAGAAGGACGGGGCACGTACCAGCAGTGCCCTGTTGTCCTCACTTATTTTGCATGCTTTCATACAATTATTAAAAATAGCAACATGCATCACTCAAAGTGAGTGTAAGGGCACAGATGAGTGGTAATCAATCATTGCGCATTTCTACCCTCTTTTCCCTATATTACAGCGGTGGTAACGGGCCCTTAAGTTTACTAAGAAAGAGTCCAAAAGCCTAAACAAGACACGCTTCATAAAAAAATAATTACTCTTTTCATGACTTGTCTAGATCATGCAGGACAGGTCCAGACTACGAACTCTTCCGAGGCACCTGCTCTCTAAAACACTTCCTGGGTGTGGAAATTGTCTCAATGTTTACATCTAGTTTGAGTTTTTGCAGTTTAACTCTGTGACTTGATGAGGATTGCGTAACAAGAAGTAAACATTTACTTAACTAAACCAAATGGTGTTCATGCAAAATCTCATGACGCTGCAAGCAGGATTCGAACCTACGCGGGGAAACCCCATTGGATTTCAAGTCCAACGCCTTAACCACTCGGCCATCGCAGCTGCGTGAGTGTGATGTCACAGTTGTCGTATACGAGCCATGCACTACTCACGTCAGGCCGAGACATAAAAAATAAAGTAACAGAAGGACGGGACACGTACCAGCAGTGCCCTGTTGTCCTCACTTATTTTGCATGCTTTCAGACAATTAATAAAAATAGCAATACGCATCACTCAAAGTGAGTGACAGGGCACCGATGAGCGGTAATCAATCACTGCACATTTCTATCCTCGTTTCCCTATATTACGTCGGTGGCAACGGGCCCTTAAGTGTACTCAGAAAGAGTCCAAAAGCTTAAACAAGACACGCTTCATAAAAAAAAGTACTCTTTTCATGACTTGTCTAGATCAGGCAGGACAGGTCCAGACTACGAACCCTTCCGAGCGACCTGCTCTCTAAAACACTTCCTGAGTGTGGAAATTGTCTCAATGTTTACATCTAGTTTGAGTTTTTGCAGTTTAACTCTGTGACTTGATGAGGATTGCGTAATGAGAAGTGAACATTTACTTAACTAAACCAAATGGTGTTCATGCAAAATCTCATGCCGCTGCAAGCAGGATTCAAACCTACGCAGGGAAACCCCATTGGATTTCAAGTCCAACACCTTAACCACTCGGCCATCGCAGCTGCGTGAGTATGATGTCACTGTTGTCGTATACGAGCCATGCGCGACTCATGTCAGGTCGAGACCTAAAAAATAAAGTAACGGAAGGACGGGGCACATACCAGCAGTGCCCTGTTGTCCTCACTTATTTCGCATACTTTCATACAATTAATAAAAATAGCAATATGCATCACTCAAAATGAGTGACAGGGCACAGATGAGCGGTAATCAACCACTGCACATTTCTACCCTCGTTTCCATATATTACGGCGGTGGCAACGGGCCCTTAAGTGTACTCAGAAAGAGTCCAAAAGCCTAAACAAGACACGCTTCATAAAAAAAATTACTCATTTCGTAACTTGTCTAGATCAGGCAGGATAGGTCCAAACTACAAACCCTTCCGAGCCACCTGCTCTCTAAAACACTTCCTAGGTGTGGAAATTGTTTCAATGTTTACATCTAGTTTGAGTTTTTGCCATTTAACTCTGTGACTTGATGAGGATTGCGTAACGAGAAGTGGACATTTCCTTAACTAAACCAAATGGTGTTCATGCAAAATCACACTACGCTGCAAGCAGGATTCGAACCTGCGCAGGGAAACCCCATTGGATTTCGAGTCCAACGCCTTAACCACTCGGCCATCGCAGCTGCATGAGTATGATGTCACTGTTGTCGTATACTAGCCATGCACTACTCACGTCAGGCCGAGACATAAAAAATAACGTAACAGAAGGACGGGGCACGTACCAGCAGTGCCCTGTTGTCCTCACTTATTTTGCATGCTTTCATACAATTAATAAAAATAGCAATACGCATCACTCAAAGTGAGTGACAGGGCACCGATGAGCGGTAATCAATCACTGCACATTTCTATCCTCGTTTCCCTATATTACGGCGGTGGCAACGGGCCCTTAAGTGTACTCAGAAAGAGTCCAAAAGCTTAAACAAGACACGCTTCATAAAAAAAGTACTCTTTTCATGACTTGTCTAGATCAGGTAGGACAGGTCCAGACTACAAACCCTTCCGAGCCACCTGCTCTCTAAAACACTTCCTAGGTGTGGAATTTGTTTCAATGTTTACATCTAGTTTGAGTTTTTGCCATTTAACTCTGTGACTTGATGAGGATTGCGTAACGAGAAGTGAACATTTCCTTAACTAAACCAAATGGTGTTCATGCAAAATCACACTACGCTGCAAGCAGGATTCGAACCTGCGCAGGGAAACCCCATTGGATTTCGAGTCCAACGCCTTAACCACTCGGCCATCACAGCTGCATGAGTATGAAGTCACTGTTGTCGTATACGAGCCATGCTCTGCTCATGTCAGGCGGAGACCAAAAAAATAAAGTAACGGAAGGACGGGACACGTACCAGCAGTGCCCTGTTGTCCTCACTTATTTTGCATGCTTTCATACAATTAATAAAAATAGCAACATGCATCACTCAAAGTGAGTGAAAGGGCACAGATGAGTGGTAATCAATCACTGCATGTTTCTACCCACTTTTCCCTATATTACGGCGGTGGTAACAGGCCCTTAAGTGTACTAAGAAAGAGTCCAAAAGCCTAAACAAGACATGCATCATAAAAAAAGTACTCCTTTCATGACTTGTCGAGATCAGGCAGGACAGGTCCAGACTACAAACCCTTCTGAGCCACCAGCTCTCTAAAACACTTCCTGGGTGTGGAAATTGTCTCAATGTTTACATCTAGTTTGAGTTTTTTCCATTTAACTCTGTAACTTGATGAGGATTGCGAACAAGAAGTGAACATTTCCTTAAATAAACCAAATGGTGTTCATGCAAAATCACACTACGCTGCAAGCAGGATTCGAACCTACGTAGGGAAACCCCATTGGATTTCGAGTCCAACGCCTTAACCACTCGGCCATCGCAGCTGCATGAGTATGATGTCACTGTTGTCGTATACGAGCCATACTCTGCTCATGTCAGGCCGAGACCAAAAAATAAAGTAACAGAAGGACGGGGCACGTACCAGCAGTGCCCTGTTGTCCTCACTTATTTTGCATGCTTTCATACAATTAATAAAATAGCAATACGCATCACTCAAAGTGAGTGACAGGGCACTGATGAGCGGTAATCAATCACTGCACATTTCTACCCCCGTTTCTATATATTACGGCGGTGGCAACGGGCCCTTAAGTGTACTCAGAAAGAGTCCAAAAGCTTAAACAAGACACGCTTCATAAAAAAAGTACTCTTTTCATGACTTGTCTAGATCAGGCAGGACAGGTCCAGACTACGAACCCTTCCGAGCCACCTGCTCTCTAAAACACTTCCTGAGTGTGGAAATTGTCTCAATGTTTACATCTAGTATGAGTTTTTGCAGTTTAACTCTGTGACTTTATGAGGATTGCGTAACGAAAAGTGAACATTTCCTTAACTAAACCAAATGGTGTTCATGCAAAATCATACTACGCTGCAAGCAGGATTCGAACCTGCGCAGGGAAACCCCATTGGATTTCGAGTCCAACACCTTAACCACTCGGCCATCGCAGCTGCATGAGTATGATGTCGCTGTTGTCGTATACAAGCCATGCTCTGCTCATGTCAGGCGGAGACCAAAAAAATAAAGTAACGGAAGGACGGGACACGTACCAGCAGTGCCCTGTTGTCCTCGCTTATTTTGCATGCTTTCATACAATTAATAAAAATAGCAACATGCATCACTCAAAGTGAGTGAAAGGGCACAGATGAGTGGTAATGAATCACTGCATGTTTCTACCCACTTTTCCCTATATTACGGCGGTGGTAACAGGCCCTTAAGTGTACTATGAAAGAGTCCAAAAGCCTAAACAAGACATGCATCATAAAAAAAGTACTCTTTTCATGACTTGTCTAGATCAGGCAGGACAGGTCCAGACTACAAACCCTTCCGAGCCACCAGCTCTCTAAAACACTTCCTGGGTGTGGAAATTGTCTCAATGTTTACATCTAGTTTGAGTTTTTTCCATTTACCTCTGTGACTTGATGAGGATTGCGAACAAGAAGTGAACATTTCCTTAACTAAACCAAATGGTGTTCATGCAAAATCACACTACGCTGCAAGCAGGATTCGAACCTGCGCAGGGAAACCCCATTGGATTTCGAGTCCAACGCCTTAACCACTCGGCCATCGCAGCTGCATGAGTATGATGTCACTGTTGTCGTATACTAGCCATGCACTACTCACGTCAGGCCGAGACATAAAAAATAAAGTAACAGAAGGACGGGGCACGTACCAGCAGTGCCCTGTTGTCCTCACTTATTTTGCATGCTTTCATACAATTAATAAAAATAGCAATACGCATCACTCAAAGTGAGTGACAGGGCACCGATGAGCGGTAATCAATCACTGCACATTTCTATCCTCGTTTCCCTATATTACGGCGGTGGCAACGGGCCCTTAAGTGTACTCAGAAAGAGTCCAAAAGCTTAAACAAGACACGCTTCATAAAAAAAGTACTCTTTTCATGACTTGTCTAGATCAGGTAGGACAGGTCCAGACTACGAACCCTTCCGAGCCACCTGCTCTCTAAAACACTTCCTGGGTGTGGAAATTGTCTCAATGTTTACATCTAGTTTGAGTTTTTGCAGTTTAACTCTGTGACTTGATGAGGATTGCGTAATGAGAAGTGAACATTAACTTTACTTAACCAAATAGTGTTCATGCAAAATCTCATGCCGCTGCAAGCAGGTTTCGAACCTACGTGGGGAAACCCCATTGGATTTCAAGTCCAACGCCTTAACCACTCGGCCATCGCAGCTACGTGAGTATGATGTCACTGTTGTCGTATACGAGCCCTGCGCTACTCATGTCAGGTCGAGACCTAAAAAATAAAGTAACGGAAGGACGGGGCACGTACCAGCAGTGCCCTGTTGTCCTCACTTATTTTGCATGCTTTCATACAATTAATAAAAATAGCAACATGCATCACTCAAAGTGAGTGAAAAGGCACAGATGAGTGGTAATCAATGATTGCGCATTTCTACCCTCTTTTCCCTATATTACGGCGGTGGTAACGGGCCCTTAAGTGTACTAAGAAAGAGTCCAAAAGCCTAAACAAGACACGCTTCATAAAAAAATAATTACTCTTTTCATGACTTGTCTAGATCATGCAGGACAGGTCCAGACTACGAACCCTTCCGAGGCACCTGCTCTCTAAAACACTTCCTGGGTGTGGAAATTGTCTCAATGTTTACATCTAGTTTGAGTTTTTGCCGTTTAACTCTGTGACTTGATGAGGATTGCGTAACAAGAAGTAAACATTTAGTTAACTAAACCAAATGGTGTTCAGGCAAAATCTCTTGACGCTGCAAGCAGAATTCAAACTTACGCGGGGAAACCCCATTGGATTTCAAGTCCAACGCCTTAACCACTCGGCCATCGCAGCTGCGTGAGTATGATGTCACAGTTGTCGTATACGAGCCATGCACTACTCACGTCAGGCCGAGACATAAAAAATAAAGTAACAGAAGGACGGGGCACGTACCAGCAGTGCCCTGTTGTCCTCACTTATTTTGCATGCTTTCATACAATTAATAAAAATAGCAATACGCATCACTCAAAGTGAGTGACAGGGCACCGATGAGCGGTAATCAATCACTGCACATTTCTATCCTCGTTTCCCTATATTACGGCGGTGGCAACGGGCCCCTAAGTGTACTCAGAAAGAGTCCAAAACACTTCCTGGGTGTGGAAATTGTCTCAATGTTTACATCTAGTTTGAGTTTTTGCAGTTTAACTCTGTGACTTGATGAGGATTGCGTAATGAGAAGTGAACATTAACTTTACTTAACCAAATAGTGTTCATGCAAAATCTCATGCCGCTGCAAGCAGGTTTCGAACCTACGTGGGGAAACCCCATTGGATTTCAAGTCCAACGCCTTAACCACTCGGCCATCGCAGCTGCGTGAGTATGATGTCACTGTTGTCGTATACGAGCCCTGCGCTACTCATATCAGGTCGAGACCTAAAAAATAAAGTAACGGAAGGACGGGGCACATACCAGCAGTGCCCTGTTGTCCTCACTTATTTCGCATACTTTCATACAATTAATAAAAATAGCAATACGCATCACTCAAAGTGAGTGACAGGGCACCGATGAGCGGTAATCAATCACTGCACATTTCTATCCTCGTTTCCCTATATTACGGCAGTGGCAACGGGCCCTTAAGTGTACTCAGAAAGAGTCCAAAAGCTTAAAGAAGACACGCTTCATAAAAAAAAGTACTCTTTTCATGACTTGTCTAGATCAGGCAGGACAGGTCCAGACTACAAACCCTTCCGAGCCACCAGCTCTCTAAAACACTTCCTAGGTGTGGAAATTGTTTCAATGTTTACATCTAGTTTGAGTTTTTGCCGTTTAACTCTGTGACTTGATGAGGATTGCGTAACAAGAAGTAAACATTTACTTAACTAAACCAAATGGTGTTCATGCAAAATCTCATGACGCTGCAAGCAGGATTCGAACCTACGCGGGGAAACCCCATTGGATTTCAAGTCCAACGCCTTAACCACTCGGCCATCGCAGCTGCGTGAGTATGATGTCACAGTTGTCGTATACGAGCCATGCACTACTCACGTCAGGCCGAGACATAAAAAATAAAGTAACAGAAGGACGGGACAGGTACCAGCAGTGCCCTGTTGTCCTCACTTATTTGGCATGCTTTCATACAATTAATAAAAATAGCAATACGCATCACTCAAAGTGAGTGACAGGGCACCGATGAGCGGTAATCAATCACTGCACATTTCTACCCTCGTTTCCATATATTACGGCGGAGGCAACGGGCCCTTAAGTGTACTCAGAAAGAGTCCAAAAGCCTAAACAAGACACGCTTCATAAAAAAAATTACTCATTTCGTAACTTGTCTAGATCAGGCAGGATAGGTCCAGACTACAAACCCTTCCGAGCCACCTGCTCTCTAAAACACTTCCTAGGTGTGGAAATTGTTTCAATGTTTACATCTAGTTTGAGTTTTTGCCGTTTAACTCTGTGACTTGATGAGGATTGCGTAACAAGAAGTAAACATTTACTTAACTAAACCAAATGGTGTTCATGCAAAATCTCATGACGCTGCAAGCAGGATTCGAACCTACACGGGGAAACCACATTGGATTTCAAGTCCAACGCCTTAACCACTCGGCCATCGCAGCTGCGTGAGTATGACGTCACAGTTGTCGTATACGAGCCATGCAGTACTCACGTCAGGCCGAGACATAAAAAATAGAGTAACAGAAGGACGGGACACGTACCAGCAGTGCCCTGTTGTCCTCACTTATTTGGCATGCTTTCATACAATTAATAAAAATAGCAATACGCATCACTCAAAGTGAGTGACAGGGCACCGATGAGCGGTAATCAATCACTGCACATTTCTAGCCTCGTTTCCGCATATTACGGCGGTGGCAACGGGCCCTTAAGTGTACTCAGAAAGAGTCCAAAAGCTTAAACAAGACACGCTTCATAAAAAAAAGTACTCTTTTCATGACTTGTCTAGATCAGGCAGGACAGGTCCAGACTACGAACCCTTCCGAGCCACCTGCTCTCTAAAACACTTCCTGGGTGTGGAAATTGTCTCAATGTTTACATCTAGTTTGAGTTTTTGCCATTTAACTCTGTGACTTGATGAGGATTGCGTAAAGAGAAGTGAACATTTCCTTAACCAAACCAAATGGTGTTCATGCAAAATCTCATGACGCTACAAGCAGGATTCGAACCTACGCGGGGAAACCCCATTGGATTTCAAGTCCAACGCCTTAACCACTCGGCCATCGCAGCTGCGTGAATATGATGTCACAGTTGTCGTATACGAGCCATGCACTACTCACGTCAGGCCGAGACATAAAAAATAAAGTAACAGAAGGACGGGGCACGTACCAGCAGTGCCCTGTTGTCCTCACTTATTTTGCATGCTTTGATACAATTAATAAAAATAGCAATACGCATCACTCAAAGTGAGTGACAGGGCACCGATGAGCGGTAATCAATCACTGCACATTTCTATCCTCGTTTCCCTATATTACGGCGGTGGCAACGGGCCCTTAAGTGTACTCAGAAAGAGTCCAAAAGCTTAAACAAGACACGCTTCATAAAAAAAAGTACTCTTTTCATAACTTGTCTAGATCAGGCAGGACAGGTCCAGACTACGAACCCTTCCGAGCCACCTGCTCTCTAAAACACTTCCTGAGTGTGGAAATTGTCTCAATGTTTACATCTAGTATGAGTTTTTGCAGTTTAACTCTGTGACTTGATGAGGATTGCGTAACGAGAAGTGAACATTTCCTTAACTAAACCAAATGGTGTTCATGCAAAATCATACTACGCTGCAAGCAGGATTCGAACCTGCGCAGGGAAACCCCATTGGATTTCGAGTCCAACGCCTTAACCACTCGGCCATCGCAGCTGCATGAGTGTGATGTCACTGTTGTCGTATACGAGCCATGCTCTGCTCATGTCAGGCGGAGACCAAAAAAAAAACGTAACGGAAGGACGGGGCACGTACCAGCAGTGCCCTGTTGTCCTCGCTTATTTTGCATGCTTTCATACAATTAATAAAAATAGCAACATGCATCACTCAAAGTGAGTGAAAGGGCACAGATGAGTGGTAATCAATCACTGCATGTTTCTACCCACTTTTCCCTATATTACGGCAGTGGTAACAGGCCCTTAAGTGTACTATGCAAGAGTCCAAAAGCCTAAACAAGACATGCATCATAAAAAAAAGTACTCTTTTCATGACTTGTCTAGATCAGGCAGGACAGGTCCAGACTACAAACCCTTCCGAGCCACCAGCTCTCTAAAACACTTCCTGGGTGTGGAAATTGTCTCAATGTTTACATCTAGTTTGAGTTTTTTCCATTTAACTCTGTGACTTGATGAGGATTGTGAACAAGAAGTGAACATTTCCTTAACTAAACCAAATGGTGTTCATGCAAAATCACACTACTCTGCAAGCAGGATTCGAACCTGCGCAGGGAAACCCCATTGGGTTTCAAGTCCAACGCCTTAACCACTCGGCCATCGCAGCTGCATGAGTATGATGTCACTGTTGTCCTATACGAGCCATACTCTGCTCATGTCAGGCCGAGACCAAAAAATAAAGTAACAGAAGGACGGGGCACGTACCAGCAGTGCCCTGTTGTCCTCACTTATTTTGCATGCTTTCATACAATTAATAAAAATAGCAACATGCATCACTCAAAGTGAGTGAAAGGGCACAGATGAGTGGTAATCAATCATTGCGCATTTCTACCCTCTTTTCCCTATATTACAGCGGTGGTAACGGGCCCTTAAGTGTACTAAGAAAGAGTCCAAAAGCCTAAACAAGACACGCTTCATAAAAAAATAATTACTCTTTTCATGACTTGTCTAGATCATGCAGGACAGGTCCAGACTACGAACTCTTCCGAGCCACCTGCTCTCTAAAACACTTCCTGGGTGTGGAAATTGTCTCAATGTTTACATCTAGTTTGAGTTTTTGCCGTTTAACTCTGTGACTTGATGAGGATTGCGTAACAAGAAGTAAACATTTACTTAACTAAACCAAATGGTGTTCATGCAAAATCTCATGACGCTGCAAGCAGGATTCGAACCTACGCGGGGAAACCCCATTGGATTTCAAGTCCAACGCCTTAACCACTCGGCCATCGCAGCTGCGTGAGTATGATGTCACAGTTGTCGTATACGAGCCATGCACTACTCACGTCAGGCCGAGACATAAAAAATAAAGTAACAGAAGGACGGGGCACATACCAGCAGTGCCCTGTTGTCCTCACTTATTTTGTATGCTTTCAGACAATTAATAAAAATAGCAATACGCATCACTCAAAGTGAGTGACAGGGCACTGATGAGCAGTAATCAATCACTGCACATTTCTATCCTCGTTTCCCTATATTACGGCGGTGGCAACGGGCCCTTAAGTGTACTCAGAAAGAGTCCAAAAGCTTAAACAAGACACGCTTCATAAAAAAAAGTACTCTTTTCATGACTTGTCTAGATCAGGCAGGACAGGTCCAGACTACGAACCCTTCCGAGCCACCTGCTCTCTAAAACACTTCCTGAGTGTGGAAATTGTCTCAATGTTTACATCTAGTTTGAGTTTTTGCAGTTTAACTCTGTGACTTGATGAGGATTGCGTAATGAGAAGTGAACATTTACTTAACTAAACCAAATGGTGTTCATGCAAAATCTCATGCCGCTGCAAGCAGGATTCAAACCTACGCAGGGAAACCCCATTGGATTTCAAGTCCAACGCCTTAACCACTCGGCCATCGCAGCTGCGTGAGTATGATGTCACTGTTGTCGTATACGAGCCATGCGCTACTCATGTCAGGTCGAGACCTAAAAAATAAAGTAACGGAAGGACGGGGCACATACCAGCAGTGCCCTGTTGTCCTCACTTATTTCGCATACTTTCATACAATTAATAAAAATAGCAATATGCATCACTCAAAATGAGTGACAGGGCACAGATGAGCGGTAATCAACCACTGCACATTTCTACCCTCGTTTCCATATATTACGGCGGTGGCAACGGGCCCTTAAGTGTACTCAGAAAGAGTCCAAAAGCCTAAACAAGACACGCTTCATAAAAAAAATTACTCATTTCGTAACTTGTCTAGATCAGGCAGGATAGGTCCAGATTACAAACCCTTCCGAGCCACCTGCTCTCTAAAACACTTCCTAGGTGTGGAATTTGTTTCAATGTTTACATCTAGTTTGAGTTTTTGCCATTTAACTCTGTGACTTGATGAGGATTGCGTAACGAGAAGTGAACATTTCCTTAACTAAACCAAATGGTGTTCATGCAAAATCACACTACTCTGCAAGCAGGATTCGAACCTGCGCAGGTAAACCCCATTGGATTTCAAGTCCAACACCTTAACCACTCGGCCATCGCAGCTGCGTGAGTATGATGTCACAGTTGTCGTATACGAGCCATGCACTACTCACGTCAGGCCGAGACATAAAAAATAAAGTAACAGAAGGACGGGGCACGTACCAGCAGTGCCCTGTTGTCCTCACTTATTTTGCATGCTTTCATACAATTAATAAAATAGCAATACGCATCACTCAAAGTGAGTGACAGGGCACTGATGAGCGGTAATCAATCACTGCACATTTCTATCCTCGTTTCCCTATATTACGGCGGTGGCAACGGGCCCTTAAGTGTACTCAGAAAGAGTCCAAAAGCTTAAACAAGACACGCTTCATAAAAAAAGTACTCTTTTCATGACTTGTCTAGATCAGGCAGGACAGGTCCAGACTACGAACCCTTCCGAGCCACCTGCTCTCTAAAACACTTCCTAGGTGTGGAAATTGTTTCAATGTTTACATCTAGTTTGAGTTTTTGCCATTTAACTCTGTGACTTGATGAGGATTGCGTAACGAGAAGTGAACATTTCCTTAACTAAACCAAATGGTGTTCATGCAAAATCCCACTACGCTGCAAGCAGGATTCGAACCTGCGCAGGGAAACCCCATTGGATTTCGAGTCCAACGCCTTAACCACTCGGCCATCGCAGCTGCATGAGTATGATGTCACTGTTGTCGTATACGAGCCATGCTCTGCTCATGTCAGGCGGAGACCAAAAAAATAAAGTAACGGAAGGACGGGGCACGTACCAGCAGTGCCCTGTTGTCCTCACTTATTTTGCATGCTTTCATACAATTAATAAAAATAGCAACATGCATCACTCAAAGTGAGTGAAAGGGCACAGATGAGTGGTAATCAATCACTGCATGTTTCTACCCACTTTTCCCTATATTACGGCGGTGGTAACAGGCCCTTAAGTGTACTAAGAAAGAGTCCAAAAGCCTAAACAAGACATGCATCATAAAAAAAAGTACTCTTTTCATGACTTGTCTAGATCAGGCAGGACAGGTCCAGACTACAAACCCTTCTGAGCCACCAGCTCTCTAAAACACTTCCTGGGTGTGGAAATTGTCTCAATGTTTACATCTAGTTTGAGTTTTTTCCATTTAACTCTGTGACTTGATAAGGAATGCGTAACAAGAAGTGAACATTTCCTTAACTAAACCAAATGGTGTTCATGCAAAATCTCATTCCGCTGCAAGCAGGATTCAAACCTACACGGAGAAACCCCATTGGATTTCAAGTCCAACGCCTTAACCACTCGGCCATCGCAGCTGCGTGAGTATGATGTCAATGTTGTCGTATACGAGCCATGCGCTCCTCATGTCAGGTCGAGACCTAAAAAATAAAGTAACAGAAGGACGGGGCACATACCAGCAGTGCCCTGTTGTCCTCACTTATTTCGCATACTTTCATACAATTAATAAAAATAGCAATATGCATCACTCAAAATGAGTGACAGGGCACAGATGAGCGGTAATCAATCACTGCACATTTCTACCCTCAATTCTATATATTACGGCGGTGGCAACGGTCCCTTAAGTGTACTCAGAAAGAGTCCAAAAGCCTAAACAAGACACGCTTCATAAAAAAAATTACTCATTTCGTAACTTGTCTAGATCAGGCAGGATAGGTCCAGACTACAAACCCTTCCGAGCCACCTGCTCTCTAAAACACTTCCTAGGTGTGGAAATTGTTTTAATGTTTACATCTAGTTTGAGTTTTTTCCATTTACCTCTGTGACTTGATGAGGATTGCGAACAAGAAGTGAACATTTCCTTAACTAAACCAAATGGTGTTCATGCAAAATCACACTACGCTGCAAGCAGGATTCGAACCTGCGCAGGGAAACCCCATTGGATTTCGAGTCCAACGCCTTAACCACTCGGCCATCGCAGCTGCATGAGTATAATGTCACTGTTGTCGTATACGAGCCATACTCTGCTCATGTCAGGCCGAGACCAAAAAATAAAGTAACAGAAGGACGGGGCACGTACCAGCAGTGCCCTGTTGTCCTCACTTATTTTGCATGCTTTCATACAATTAATAAAAATAGCAACATGCATCACTCAAAGTGAGTGAAAGGGCACAGATGAGTGGTAATCAATCATTGCGCATTTCTACCCTCTTTTCCCTATATTACAGCGGTGGTAACGGGCCCTTAAGTGTACTAAGAAAGAGTCCAAAAGCCTAAACAAGACACGCTTCATAAAAAAATAATTACTCTTTTCATGACTTGTCTAGATCATGCAGGACAGGTCCAGACTACGAACTCTTCCGAGGCACCTGCTCTCTAAAACACTTCCTGGGTGTGGAAATTGTCTCAATGTTTACATCTAGTTTGAGTTTTTGCCGTTTAACTCTGTGACTTGATGAGGATTGCGTAACAAGAAGTAAACATTTACTTAACTAAACCAAATGGTGTTCATGCAAAATCTCATGACGCTGCAAGCAGGATTCAAACCTACGCGGGGAAACCCCATTGGATTTCAAGTCCAACGCCTTAACCACTCGGCCATCGCAGCTGCGTGAGTGTGATGTCACAGTTGTCGTATACGAGCCATGCACTACTCACGTCAGGCCGAGACATAAAAAATAAAGTAACAGAAGGACGGGGCACGTACCAGCAGTGCCCTGTTGTCCTCACTTATTTTGCATGCTTTCAGACAATTAATAAAAATAGCAATACGCATCACTCAAAGTGAGTGACAGGGCACAGATGAGCGGTAATCAATCACTGCACATTTCTATCCTCGTTTCCCTATATTATGTCGGTGGCAACGGGCCCTTAAGTGTACTCAGAAAGAGTCCAAAAGCTTAAACAAGACACGCTTCATAAAAAAAAGTACTCTTTTCATGACTTGTCTAGATCAGGCAGGACAGGTCCAGACTACGAACCCTTCCGAGCCACATGCTCTCTAAAACACTTCCTGAGTGTGGAAATTGTCTCAATGTTTACATCTAGTTTGAGTTTTTGCAGTTTAACTCTGTGACTTGATGAGGATTGCGTAATGAGAAGTGAACATTTACTTAACTAAACCAAATGGTGTTCATGCAAAATCTCATGCCGCTGCAAGCAGGATTCAAACCTACGCAGGGAAACCCCATTGGATTTCAAGTCCAACACCTTAACCACTCGGCCATCGCAACTGCGTGAGTATGATGTCACTGTTGTCGTATACGAGCCATGCGCTACTCATGTCAGGTCGAGACCTAAAAAATAAAGTAACGGAAGGACGGGGCACATACCAGCAGTGCCCTGTTGTCCTCACTTATTTCGCATACTTTCATACAATTAATAAAAATAGCAATATGCATCACTCAAAATGAGTGACAGGGCACAGATGAGCGGTAATCAACCACTGCACATTTCTACCCTCGTTTCCATATATTACGGCGGTGGCAACGGGCCCTTAAGTGTACTCAGAAAGAGTCCAAAAGCCTAAACAAGACACGCTTCATAAAAAAAATTACTCATTTCGTAACTTGTCTAGATCAGGCAGGATAGGTCCAGACTACAAACCCTTCCGAGCCACCTGCTCTCTAAAACACTTCCTAGGTGTGGAAATTGTTTCAATGTTTACATCTAGTTTGAGTTTTTGCCATTTAACTCTGTGACTTGATGAGGATTGCGTAACGAGAAGTGAACATTTCCTTAACTAAACCAAATGGTGTTCATGCAAAATCACACTACGCTGCAAGCAAGATTCGAACCTGCGCAGGGAAACCCCATTGGATTTCGAGTCCAACACCTTAACCACTCAGCCATCGCAGCTGCATGAGTATGGTGTCACTGTTGTCGTATACGAGCCATGCTCTGCTCATGTCAGGCGGAGACCAAAAAAATCAAGTAACGGAAGGACGGGGCACGTACCAGCAGTGCCCTGTTGTCCTCACTTATTTTGCATGCTTTCATACAATTAATAAAAATAGCAACATGCATCACTCAAAGTGAGTGAAAGGGCACAGATGAGTGGTAATCAATCACTGCATGTTTCTACCCACTTTTCCCTATATTACGGCGGTGGTAACAGGCCCTTAAGTGTACTAAGAAAGAGTCCAAAAGCCTAAACAAGACATGCATCATAAAAAAAAAGTACTCTTTTCATGACTTGTCTAGATCAGGCAGGACAGGTCCAGACTACAAACCCTTCTGAGCCACCAGCTCTCTAAAACACTTCCTGGGTGTGGAAATTGTCTCAATGTTTACATCTAGTTTGAGTTTTTTCCATTTAACTCTGTAACTTGATGAGGATTGCGAACAAGAAGTGAACATTTCCTTAACTAAACCAAATGGTGTTCATGCAAAATCACACTACGGTGCAAGCAGGATTCGAACCTGCGCAGGGAAACCCCATTGGATTTCGAGTCCAACGCCTTAACCACTCGGCCATCGCAGCTGCATGAGTATGATGTCACTGTTGTCGTATACGAGCCATACTCTGCTCATGTCAGGCCGAGACCAAAAAATAAAGTAACAGAAGGACGGGGCACGTACCAGCAGTGCCCTGTTGTCCTCACTTATTTTGCATGCTTTCATACAATTAATAAAAATAGCGACATGCATCACTCGAAGTGAGTGAAAAGGCACAGATGAGTGGTAATCAATCATTGCGCATTTCTACCCTCTTTTCCCTATATTACGGCGGTGGTAACGGGCCCTTAAGTGTACTAAGAAAGAGTCCAAAAGCCTAAACAAGACACGCTTCATAAAAAAATAATTACTCTTTTCATGACTTGTCTAGATCATGCAGGACAGGTCCAGACTACGAACCCTTCCGAGGCACCTGCTCTCTAAAACACTTCCTGGGTGTGGAAATTGTCTCAATGTTTACATCTAGTTTGAGTTTTTGCCGTTTAACTCTGTGACTTGATGAGGATTGCGTAACAAGAAGTAAACATTTACTAAACTAAACCAAATGGTGTTCATGCAAAATCTCATGACGCTGCAAGCAGGATTCGAACCGACGAGGGGAAAGCCCATTGGATTTCAAGTCCAACGCCTTAACCACTCAGCCATCGCAGCTGCGTGAGTGTGATGTCACAGTTGTCGTATACTAGCCATGCACTACTCACGTCAGGCCGAGACATAAAAAATAAAGTAACAGAAGGACGGGGCACGTACCAGCAGTGCCCTGTTGTCCTCACTTATTTTGCATGCTTTCATACAATTAATAAAAATAGCAATACGCATCACTCAAAGTGAGTGACAGGGCACCGATGAGCGGTAATCAATCACTGCACATTTCTATCCTCGTTTCCCTATATTACGGCGGTGGCAACGGGCCCTTAAGTGTACTCAGAAAGAGTCCAAAAGCTTAAACAAGACACGCTTCATAAAAAAAGTACTCTTTTCATGACTTGTCTAGATCAGGTAGGACAGGTCCAGACTACGAACCCTTCCGAGCCACCTGCTGTCTAAAACACTTCCTGGGTGTGGAAATTGTCTCAATGTTTACATCTAGTTTGAGTTTTTGCAGTTTAACTCTGTGACTTGATGAGGATTGCGTAATGAGAAGTGAACATTAACTTAACTTAACCAAATAGTGTTCATGCAAAATCTCATGCCGCTGCAAGCAGGTTTAGAACCTACGTGGGGAAACCCCATTGGATTTCAAGTCCAACGCCTTAACCACTCGGCCATCGCAGCTGCGTGAGTATGATGTCACTGTTGTCGTATACGAGCCCTGCGCTACTCATGTCAGGTCGAGACCTAAAAAATAAAGTAACGGAAGGACGGGGCACATACCAGCAGTGCCCTGTTGTCCTCACTTATTTCGCATACTTTCATACAATTAATAAAAATAGCAATACGCATCACTCAAAGTGAGTGACAGGGCACCGATGAGCGGTAATCAATCACTGCACATTTCTATCCTCGTTTCCCTATATTACGGCGGTGGCAACAGGCCCTTAAGTGTACTCAGAAAGAGTCCAAAAGCTTAAAGAAGACACGCTTCATAAAAAAAAGTACTCTTTTCATGACTTGTCTAGATCAGGCAGGACAGGTCCAGACTACAAACCCTTCCGAGCCACCAGCTCTCTAAAACACTTCCTAGGTGTGGAAATTGTTTCAATGTTTACATCTAGTTTGAGTTTTTGCCGTTTAACTCTGTGACTTGATGAGGATTGCGTAACAAGAAGTAAACATTTACTTAACTAAACCAAATGGTGTTCATGCAAAATCTCATGACGCTGCAAGCAAGATTCGAACCTACGAGGGGAAACCCCATTGGATTACAAGTCCAACGCCTTAACCACTCGGCCATTGCAGCTGCGTAAGTATGATGTCACAGTTGTCGTATACGAGCCATGCACTACTCACGTCAGGCCGAGACATAAAAAATAAAGTAACAGAAGGACGGGGCACGTACCAGCAGTGCCCTGTTGTCCTCACTTATTTTGCATGCTTTCATACAATTAATAAAAATAGCAATACGCATCACTCAAAGTGAGTGACAGGGCACCGATGAGCGGTAATCAATCACTGCACATTTCTATCCTCGTTTCCCTATATTACGGCGGTGGCAACGGGCCCTTAAGTGTACTCAGAAAGAGTCCAAAAGCTTAAACAAGACACGCTTCATAAAAAAAGTACTCTTTTCATGACTTGTCTAGATCAGGTAGGACAGGTCCAGACTACGAACCCTTCCGAGGCACCTGCTCTCTAAAACACTTCCTGGGTGTGGAAATTGTCTCAATGTTTACATCTAGTTTGAGTTTTTGCAGTTTAACTCTGTGACTTGATGAGGATTGCGTAATGAGAAGTGAACATTTACTTAACTTAACCAAATGGTGTTCATGCAAAATCTCATGCCGCTGCAAGCAGGATTCCAACCTACGTGGGGAAACCCCATTGGATTTCAAGTCCAACGCCTTAACCACTCGGCCATCGCAGCTGCGTTAGTATAATGTCACTGTTGTCGTATACGAGCCATGCGCTACTCATGTCAGGTCGAGACCTAAAAAATAAAGTAACGGAAGGACGGGGCACATACCAGCAGTGCCCTGTTGTCCTCACTTATTTCGCATACTTTCATACAATTAATAAAAATAGCAATATGCATCACTCAAAATGAGTGATAGGGCACAGATGAGCGGTAATCAATCACTGCACATTTCTACCCTCGTTTCCATATATTACGGCGGTGGCAACGGGCCCTTAAGTGTACTCAGAAAGAGTCCAAAAGCCTAAACAAGACACGCTTCATAAAAAAAATTACTCATTTCGTAACTTGTCTAGATCAGGCAGGATAGGTCCAGACTACAAACCCTTCCGAGCCACCTGCTCTCTAAAACACTTCCTAGGTGTGGAAATTGTTTCAATGTTTACATCTAGTTTGAGTTTTTGCCGTTTAACTCTGTGACTTGATGAGGATTGCGTAACAAGAAGTAAACATTTACTTAACTAAACCAAATGGTGTTCATGCAAAATCTCATGACGCTGCAAGCAGGATTCGAACCTACGCAGGGAAACTCCATTGGATTTCAAGTCCAACGCCTTAACCACTCGGCCATCGCAGCTGCGTGAGTATGATGTCACAGTTGTCGTATACGAGCCATGCACTACTCACGTCAGGCCGAGACACAAAAAATAAAGTAACAGAAGGACGGGACACGTACCAGCAGTGCCCTGTTGTCCTCACTTATTTGGCATGCTTTCATACAATTAATAAAAATAGCAATACGCATCACTCAAAGTGAGTGACAGGGCACCGATGAGCGGTAATCAATCAATGCACATTTCTATCCTCGTTTCCCTATATTACGGCGTTGGCAACGGGCCCTTAAGTGTACTCAGAAAGAGTCCAAAAGCTTAAACAAGACACGCTTCATAAAAAAAAGTACTCTTTTCATGACTTGTCTAGATCAGGCAGGACAGGTCCAGACTACGAACCCTTCCGAGCCACCTGCTCTCTAAAACACTCCCTGGGTGTGGAAATTGTCTCAATGTTTACATCTAGTTTGAGTTTTTGCCATTTAACTCTGTGACTTGATGAGGATTGCGTAACGAGAAGTGAACATTTCCTTAACTAAACCAAATGGTGTTCATGCAAAATCTCATGACGCTACAAGCAGGATTCGAACCTACGCGGGGAAACCCCATTGGATTTCAAGTCCAACACCTTAACCACTCGGCCATCGCAGCTGCGTGAGTATGATGTCACAGTTGTCGTATACGAGCCATGCACTACTCACGTCAGGCCGAGACATAAAAAATAAAGTAACAGAAGGACGGGGCACGTACCAGCAGTGCCCTGTTGTCCTCACTTACTTTGCATGCTTTGATACAATTATTAAAAATAGCAATATGCATCACTCAAAGTGAGTGACAGGGCACCGATGAGCGGTAATCAATCACTGCACATTTCTATCCTCGTTTCCCTATATTACGGCGGTGGCAACGGGCCCTTAAGTGTACTCAGAAAGAGTCCAAAAGCTTAAACAAGACACGCTTCATAAAAAAAGTACTCTTTTCATGACTTGTCTAGATCAGGCAGGACAGGTCCAGACTACGAACCCTTCCGAGCCACCTGCTCTCTAAAACACTTCCTGAGTGTGGAAATTGTCCCAATGTTTACATCTAGTATGAGTTTTTGCAGTTTAACTCTGTGACTTGATGGGGATTGCGTAATGAGAAGTGAACATTTACTTAACTAAACCAAATTGTGTTCATGCAAAATCTCATGCCGCTGCAAGCAGGATTCAAACCTACGCGGAGAAACCCCATTGGATTTCAAGTCCAACGCCTTAACCACTCGGCCATCGCAGCTGCGTGAGTATGATGTCACTGTTGTCGTATACTAGCCATGCGCTACTCATGTCAGGTCGAGACCTAAAAAATAAAGTAACGGAAGGACGGGGCACATACCAGCAGTGCCCTGTTGTCCTCACTTATTTCGCATACTTTCATACAATTAATAAAAATAGCAATATGCATCACTCAAAATGAGTGACAGGGCACAGATGAGCGGTAATCAATCACTGCACATTTCTACCCTCGTTTCGATATATTACGGCGGTGGCAAAGGGCCCTTAAGTGTACTCAGAAAGAGTCCAAAAGCCTAAACAAGACACGCTTCATAAAAAAAATTACTCATTTCGTAACTTGTCTAGATCAGGCAGGATAGGTCCAGACTACAAACCCTTCCGAGCCACCTGCTCTCTAAAACACTTCCTAGGTGTGGAAATTGTTTTAATGTTTACATCTAGTTTGAGTTTTTGCCATTTAACTCTGTGACTTGATGAGGATTGCATAACGAGAAGTGAACATTTCCTTAACTAAACCAAATGGTGTTCATGCAAAATCATACTACGCTGCAAGCAGGATTCGAACCTGCGCAGGGAAACCCCATTGGATTTCGAGTCCAACGCCTTAACCAGTCGGCCATCGCAGCTGCATGAGTATGATGTCACTGTTGTCGTATACGAGCCATGCTCTGCTCATGTCAGACGGAGACCAAAAAAATTAAAGTAACGGAAGGACGGGGCACGTACCAGCAGTGCCCTGTTGTCCTCCCTTATTTTGCATGCTTTCATACAATTAATAAAAATAGCAACATGCATCACTCAAAGTGAGTGAAAGGGCACAGATGAGTGGTAATCAATCACTGCATGTTTCTACCCACTTTTCCCTATATTACGGTGGTGGTAACAGGCCCTTAAGTGTACTATGAAAGAGTCCAAAAGCCTAAACAAGACATGCATCATAAAAAAAGTACTCTTTTCATGACTTGTCTAGATCAGGCAGGACAGGTCCAGACTACAAACCCTTCCGAGCCACCAGCTCTCTAAAACACTTCCTGGGTGTGGAAATTGTCTCAATGTTTACATCTAGTTTGAGTTTTTTCCATTTAACTCTGTGACTTGATGAGGATTGCGAACAAGAAGTGAACATTTCCTTAACTAAACCAAATGGTGTTCATGCAAAATCACACTACGCTGCAAGCAGGATTGAAACCTGCGCAGGGAAACCCCATTGGATTTTGAGTCCAACGCCTTAACCACTCGGCCATCACAGCTGCATGAGTATGATGTCACTGTTGTCGTATACGAGCCATACTCTGCTCATGTCAGGCCGAGACCAAAAAATAAAGTAACAGAAGGACGGGGCACGTACCAGCAGTGCCCTGTTGTCCTCACTTATTTTGCATGCTTTCATACAATTCATAAAAATAGCAACATGCATCACTCAAAGTGAGTGAAAGGGCACAGATGAGTGGTAATCAATCATTGCGCATTTCTACCCTCTTTTCCCTATATTACAGCGGTGGTAACGGGCCCTTAAGTGTACTAAGAAAGAGTCCAAAAGCCTAAACAAGACACGCTTCATAAAAAAATAATTACTCTTTTCATGACTTGTCTAGATCATGCAGGACAGGTCCAGACTACGAACCCTTCCGATGCACCTGCTCTCTAAAACACTTCCTGGGTGTGGAAATTGTCTCAATGTTTACATCTAGTTTGAGTTTTTGCCGTTTAACTCTGTGACTTGATGAGGATTGCGTAACAAGAAGTAAACATTTACTTAACTAAACCAAATGGTGTTCATGCAAAATCTCATGACGCTGCAAGCAGGATTCGAACCTACGCAGGGAAACCCCATTGGATTTCAAGTCCAACGCTTTAACCACTCGGCCATCGCAGCTGCGTGAGTATGATGTCACAGTTGTCGTATACGAGCCATGCACTACTCACGTCAGGCCGAGACATAAAAAATAAAGTGACGGAAGGACGGGGCACGTACCAGCAGTGCCCTGTTGTCCTCACTTATTTGGCATGCTTTCATACAATTAATAAAAATAGCAATACGCATCACTCAAAGTGAGTGACAGGGCACCGATGAGCGGTAATCAATCACTGCACATTTCTATCCTCGTTTCCCTATATTACGGCGGTGGCAACGGGCCCTTAAGTGTACTCAGAAAGAGTCCAAAAGCTTAAACAAGACACGCTTCATAAAAAAAAGTACTCTTTTCATGACTTGTCTAGATCAGGCAGGACAGGTCCAGACTACGAACCCTTCCGAGCCACCTGCTCTCTAAAACACTTCCTGGGTGTGGAAATTGTCTCGATGTTTACATCTAGTTTGAGTTTTTGCCATTTAACTCTGTGACTTGATAAGGAATGCGTAACGAGAAGTGAACATTTCCTTAACTAAACCAAATGGTGTTCATGCAAAATCTCATGACGCTACAAGCAGGATTCGAACCTACACGGGGAAACCCCATTGGATTTCAAGTCCAACGCCTTAACCACTCGGCCATCGCAGCTGCGTGAGTATGATGTCACTGTTGTCGTATACGAGCCATGCGCTACTCATGTCAGGTCGAGACCTGAAAAATAAAGTAACGGAAGGACGGGGCACATACCAGCAGTGCCCTGTTGTCCTCACTTATTTCGCATACTTTCATACAATTAATAAAAATAGCAATATGCATCACTCAAAATGAGTGACAGGGCACAGATGAGCGGTAATCAACCACTGCACATTTCTACCCTCGTTTCCATATATTACGGCGGTGGCAACGGGCCCTTAAGTATACTCAGAAAGAGTCCAAAAGCCTAAACAAGACACGCTTCATAAAAAAAATTACTCATTTCGTAACTTGTCTAGATCAGGCAGGATAGGTCCAGACTACAAACCCTTCCGAGCCACCTGCTCTCTAAAACACTTCCTAGGTGTGGAAATTGTTTCAATGTTTACATCTAGTTTGAGTTTTTGCCATTTAACTCTGTAACTTGATGAGGATCGCGTAACGAGAAGTGAACATTTCCTTAACTAAACCAAATGGTGTTCATGCAAAATCACACTAAGCTGCAAGCAGGATTCGAACCTGCGCAGGGAAACCCCATTGGATTTCGAGTCCAACGCCTTAACCACTCGGCCATCGCAGCTGCATGAGTATGATGTCACTGTTGTCGTATACGAGCCATGCTCTGCTCATGTCAGGCGGAGACCAAAAAAATAAAGTAACGGAAGGACGGGGCACGTACCAGCAGTGCCCTGTTGTCCTCACTTATTTTGCATGCTTTCATACAATTAATAAAAATAGCAACATGCATCACTCAAAGTGAGTGAAAGGGCACAGATGAGTGGTAATCAATCACTGCATGTTTCTACCCACTTTTCCCTATATTACGGCGGTGGTAACAGGCCCTTAAGTGTACTAAGAAAGAGTCCAAAAACCTAAACAAGACACGCTTCATAAAAAAATAATTACTCTTTTCATGACTTGTCTAGATCATGCAGGACAGGTCCAGACTACGAACTCTTCCGAGGCACCTGCTCTCTAAAACACTTCCTGGGTGTGGAAATTGTCTCAATGTTTACATCTAGTTTGAGTTTTTGCCGTTTAACTCTGTGACTTGATGAGGATTGCGTAACAAGAAGTAAACATTTACTTAACTAAACCAAATGGTGTTCATGCAAAATCTCATGACGCTGCAAGCAGGATTCGAACCTACGCGGGGAAACCCCATTGGATTTCAAGTCCAAAGCATTAACCACTCGGCCATCGCAGCTGCGTGAGTGTGATGTCACAGTTGTCGTATACGAGCCATGCACTACTCACGTCAGGCCGAGACATAAAAAATTAAAGTAACAGAAGGACGGGGCACATACCAGCAGTGCCCTGTTGTCCTCACGTATTTTGCATGCTTTCAGACAATTAATAAAAATAGCAATACGCATCACTCAAAGTGAGTGACAGGGCACCGATGAGCGGTAATCAATCACTGCACATTTCTATCCTCGTTTCCCTATATTACGTCGGTGGCAACGGGCCCTTAAGTGTACTCAGAAAGAGTCCAAAAGCTTAAACAAGACACGCTTCATAAAAAAAGTACTCTTTTCATGACTTGTCTAGATCAGGCAGGACAGGTCCAGACTACGAACCCTTCCGAGCCACCTGCTCTCTAAAACACTTCCTGAGTGTGGAAATTGTCTCAATGTTTACATCTAGTTTGAGTTTTTGCAGTTTAACTCTGTGACTTGATGAGGATTGCGTAATGAGAAGTGAACATTTACTTAACTAAACCAAATGGTGTTCATGCAAAATCTCATGCCGCTGCAAGCAGGATTCAAACCTACGCGGGGAAACCCCATTGGATTTCAAGTCCAACACCTTAACCACTCGGCCATCGCAGCTGCGTGAGTATGATGTCACTGTTGTCGTATACGAGCCATGCGCTACTCATGTCAGGTCGAGACCTAAAAAATAAAGTAACGGAAGGACGGGGCACATACCAGCAGTGCCCTGTTGTCCTCACTTATTTCGCATACTTTCATACAATTAATAAAAATAGCAATATGCATCCCTCAAAATGAGTGACAGGGCACAGATGAGCGGTAATCAACCACTGCACATTTCTACCCTCGTTTCCATATATTACGGCGGTGGCAACGGGCCCTTAAGTGTACTCAGAAAGAGTCCAAAAGCCTAAACAAGACACGCTTCATAAAAAAAATTACTCATTTCGTAACTTGTCTAGATCAGGCAGGATAGGTCCAGACTACAAACCCTTCCGAGCCACCTGCTCTCTAAAACACTTCCTAGGTGTGGAAATTGTTTCAATGTTTACATCTAGTTTGAGTTTTTGCCATTTAACTCTGTGACTTGATGAGGATTGCGTAACGAGAAGTGAACATTTCCTTAACTAAACCAAATGGTGTTCATGCAAAATCACACTACGCTGCAAGCAGGATTCGAACCTGCGCAGGGAAACCCCATTGGATTTCGAGTCCAACGCCTTAACCACTCGGCCATCGCAGCTGCATGAGTATGATGTCACTGTTGTCGTATACGAGCCATGCTCTGCTCATGTCAGGCGGAGACCAAAAAAATAAAGTAACGGATGGACGGGGCACGTACCAGCAGTGCCCTGTTGTCCTCACTTATTTTGCATGCTTTCATACAATTAATAAAAATAGCAACATGCATCACTCAAAGTGAGTGAAAGGGCACAGATGAGTGGTAATCAATCACTGCATGTTTCTACCCACTTTTCCCTATATTACGGCGGTGGTAACAGGCCCTTAAGTGTACTAAGAAAGAGTCCAAAAGCCTAAACAGGACATGCATCATAAAAAAAGTACTCTTTTCATGACTTGTCTAGATCAGGCAGGACAGGTCCAGACTACAAACCCTTCTGAGCCACCAGCTCTCTAAAACACTTCCTGGGTGTGGAAATTGTCTCAATGTTTACATCTAGTTTGAGTTTTTTCCATTTAACTCTGTAACTTGATGAGGATTGCGAACAAGAAGTGAACATTTCCTTAACTAAACCAAATGGTGTTCATGCAAAATCACACTACGGTGCAAGCAGGATTCGAACCTGCGCAGGGAAACCCCACTGGATTTCGAGTCCAACGCCTTAACCACTCGGCCATCGCAGCTGCATGAGTATGATGTCACTGTTGTCGTATACGAGCCATACTCTGCTCATGTCAGGCCGAGACCAAAAAATAAAGTAACAGAAGGACGGGGCACGTACCAGCAGTGCCCTGTTGTCCTCACTTATTTTGCATGCTTTCATACAATTAATAAAAATAGCAACATGCATCACTCAAAGTGAGTGAAAAGGCACAGATGAGTGGTAATCAATCATTGCGCATTTCTACCCTCTTTTCCCTATATTACGGCGGTGGTAACGGGCCCTTAAGTGTACTAAGAAAGAGTCCAAAAGCCTAAACAAGACACGCTTCATAAAAAAATAATTACTCTTTTCATGACTTGTCTAGATCATGCAGGACAGGTCCAGACTACGAACCCTTCCGAGGCACCTGCTCTCTAAAACACTTCCTGGGTGTGGAAATTGTCTCAATGTTTACATCTAGTTTGAGTTTTTGCCGTTTAACTCTGTGACTTGATGAGGATTGCGTAACAAGAAGTAAACATTTACTTAACTAAACCAAATGGTGTTCATGCAAAATCTCATGACGCTGCAAGCAGGATTCGAACCTACGAGGGGAAAGCCCATTGGATTTCAAGTCCAACGCCTTAACCACTCAGCCATCGCAGCTGCGTGAGTGTGATGTCACAGTTGTCGTATACTAGCCATGCACTACTCACGTCAGGCCGAGACATAAAAAATAAAGTAACAGAAGGACGGGGCACGTACCAGCAGTGCCCTGTTGTCCTCACTTATTTTGCATGCTTTCATACAATTAATAAAAATAGCAATACGCATCACTCAAAGTGAGTGACAGGGCACCGATGAGCGGTAATCAATCACTGCACATTTCTATCCTCGTTTCCCTATATTACGGCGGTGGCGACGGGCCCTTAAGTGTACTCAGAAAGAGTCCAAAAGCTTAAACAAGACACGCTTCATAAAAAAAAGTACTCTTTTCATGACTTGTCTAGATTAGGTAGGAAAGGTCCAGACTACGAACCCTTCCGAGCCACCTGCTCTCTAAAACACTTCCTGGGTGTGGAAATTGTCTCAATGTTTACATCTAGTTTGAGTTTTTGCAGTTTAACTCTGTGACTTGATGAGGATTGCGTAATGAGAAGTGAACATTAACTTAACTTAACCAAATAGTGTTCATGCAAAATCTCATGCCGCTGCAAGCAGGTTTCGAGCCTACGTGGGGAAACCCCATTGGATTTCAAGTCCAACGCCTTAACCACTCGGCCATCGCAGCTGCGTGAGTATGATGTCACTGTTGTCGTATACGAGCCCTGCGCTACTCCTGTCAGGTCGAGACCTAAAAAATAAAGTAACGGAAGGACGGGGCACATACCAGCAGTGCCCTGTTGTCCTCACTTATTTCGCATACTTTCATACAATTAATAAAAATAGCAATATGCATCACTCAAAGTGAGTGACAGGGCACCGATGAGCGGTAATCAATCACTGCACATTTCTATCCTCGTTTCCCTATATTACGGCGGTGGCAACGGGCCCTTAAGTGTACTCAGAAAGAGTCCAAAAGCTTAAACAAGACACACTTCATAAAAAAAAGTACTCTTTTCATGACTTGTCTAGATCAGGCAGGACAGGTCCAGACTACGAACCCTTCCGAGCCACCAGCTCTCTAAAACACTTCCTAGGTGTGGAAATTGTTTCAATGTTTACATCTAGTTTGAGTTTTTGCCGTTTAACTCTGTGACTCGATGAGGATTGCGTAACAAGAAGTAAACATTTACTTAACTAAACCAAATGGTGTTCATGCAAAATCTCATGGCGCTGCAAGCAGGATTCGAACCTACGCAGGGAAACTCCATTGGATTTGAAGTCCAACGCCTTAACCACTCGGCCATCGCAGCTGCGTGAGTATGACGTCACAGTTGTCGTATACGAGCCATGCACTACTCACGTCAGGCCGAGACATAAAAAATAAAGTAACAGAAGGACGGGACACATACCAGCAGTGCCCTGTTGTCCTCACTTATTTGGCATGCTTTCATACAATTAATAAAAATAGCAATACGCATCACTCAAAGTGAGTGACAGGGCACCGATGAGCGGTAATCAATCAATGCACATTTCTATCCTCGTTTCCCTATATTACGGCGTTGGCAACGGGCCCTTAAGTGTACTCAGAAAGAGTCCAAAAGCTTAAACAAGACACGCTTCATAAAAAAAAGTACTCTTTTCATGACTTGTCTAGATCAGGCAGGACAGGTCCAGACTACGAACCCTTCCGAGCCACCTGCTCTCTAAAACACTCCCTGGGTGTGGAAATTGTCTCAATGTTTACATCTAGTTTGAGTTTTTGCCATTTAACTCTGTGACTTGATGAGGATTGCGTAACGAGAAGTGAACATTTCCTTAACTAAACCAAATGGTGTTCATGCAAAATCTCATGACGCTACAAGCAGGATTCGAACCTACGCGGGGAAACCCCATTGGATTTCGAGTCCAACGCCTTAACCACTCAGCCATCGCAGCTGCGTGAGTATGATGTCACAGTTGTCGTATACGAGCCATGCACTACTCACGTCAGGCCGAGACATAAAAAATAAAGTAACAGAAGGACGGGGCACGTACCAGCAGTGCCCTGTTGTCCTCACTTACTTTGCATGCTTTGATACAATTAATAAAAATAGCAATATGCATCACTCAAAGTGAGTGACAGGGCACCGATGAGCGGTAATCAATCACTGCACATTTCTATCCTCGTTTCCCTATATTACGGCGGTGGCAACGGGCCCTTAAGTGTACTCAGAAAGAGTCCAAAATCTTAAACAAGACACGCTTCATAAAAAAAGTACTCTTTTCATGACTTGTCTAGATCAGGCAGGACAGGTCCAGACTACGAACCCTTCCGAGCCACCTGCTCTCTAAAACACTTCCTGAGTGTGGAAATTGTCCCAATGTTTACATCTAGTATGAGTTTTTGCAGTTTAACTCTGTGACTTGATGTGGATTGCGTAATGAGAAGTGAACATTTACTTAACTAAACCAAATTGTGTTCATGCAAAATCTCATGCCGCTGCAAGCAGGATTCAAACCTACGCGGAGAAACCCCATTGGATTTCAAGTTCAACGCCTTAACCACTCGGCCATCGCAGCTGCGTGAGTATGACGTCACTGTTGTCGTATACGAGCCATGCGCTACTCATGTCAGGTCGAGACCTAAAAAATAAAGTAATGGAAGGACGGGGCACATACCAGCAGTGCCCTGTTGTCCTCACTTATTTCGCATACTTTCATACAATTAATAAAAATAGCAATATGCATCACTCAAAATGAGTGACAGGGCACAGATGAGCGGTAATCAATCACTGCACATTTCTACCCTCGTTTCGATATATTACGGCGGTGGCAACGGGCCCTTAAGTGTACTCAGAAAGAGTCCAAAAGCCTAAACAAGACACGCTTCATAAAAAAAATTACTCATTTCGTAACTTGTCTAGATCAGGCAGGATAGGTCCAGACTACAAACCCTTCCGAGCCACCTGCTCTCTAAAACACTTCCTAGGTGTGGAAATTGTTTTAATGTTTACATCTAGTTTGAGTTTTTTCCATTTAACTCTGTGACTTGATGAGGATTGCGAACAAGAAGTGAACATTTCCTTAACTAAACCAAATGGTGTTCATGCAAAATCACACTACGCTGCAAGCAGGATTCGAACCTGCGCAGGGAAACGCCATTGGATTTCGAGTCCAACGCCTTAACCACTCGGCCATCGCAGCTGCATGAGTATGATGTCACTGTTGTCGTATACCAGCCATACTCTGCTCATGTCAGGCCGAGACCAAAAAATAAAGTAACAGAAGGACGGGGCACGTACCAGCAGTGCCCTGTTGTCCTCACTTATTTTGCATGCTTTCATACAATTAATAAAAATAGCAACATGCATCACTCAAAGTGAGTGAAAGGGCACAGATGAGTGGTAATCAATCATTGCGCATTTCTACCCTCTTTTCCCTATATTACAGCGGTGGTAACGGGCCCTTAAGTGTACTAAGAAAGAGTCCAAAAGCCTAAACAAGACACGCTTCATAAAAAAATAATTATTCTTTTCATGACTTGTCTAGATCATGCAGGACAGGTCCAGACTACGAACCCTTCCGAGGCACCTGCTCTCTAAAACACTTCCTGGGTGTGGAAATTGTCTCAATGTTTACATCTAGTTTGAGTTTTTGCCGTTTAACTCTGTGACTTGATGAGGATTGCGTAACAAGAAGTAAACATTTACTTAACTAAACCAAATGGTGTTCATGCAAAATCTCATGACGCTGCAAGCAGGATTCGAACCTATGCGGGGAAACCCCATTGGATTTCAAGTCCAACGCCTTAACCACTCGGCCATCGCAGCTGCGTGAGTATGATGTCACAGTTGTCGTATACGAGCCATGCACTACTCACGTCAGGCCGAGACATAAAAAATAAAGTAACAGAAGGACGGGACACGTACCAGCAGTGCCCTGTTGTCCTCACTTATTTGGCATGCTTTCATACAATTAATAAAAATAGCAATACGCATCACTCAAAGTGAGTGACAGGGCACCGATGAGCGGTAATCAATCACTGCACATTTCTATCCTCGTTTCCCTATATTACGGCGGTGGCAACGGGCCCTTAAGTGTACTCAGAAAGAGTCCAAAAGCTTAAACAAGACACGCTTCATATAAAAAAGTACTCTTTTCATGACTTGTCTAGATCAGGCAGGACAGGTCCAGACTACGAACCCTTCCGAGCCACCTGCTCTCTAAAACACTTCCTGGGTGTGGAAATTGTCTCGATGTTTACATCTAGTTTGAGTTTTTGCCATTTAACTCTGTGACTTGATGAGGATTGCGTAACGAGGAGTGAACATTTCCTTAACTAAACCAAATGGTGTTCATGCAAAATCTCATGACGCTACAAGCAGGATTCGAACCTACACGGGGAAACCCCATTGGATTTCAAGTCCAACGCCTTAACCACTCGGCCATCGCAGCTGCGTGAGTATGATGTCACTGTTGTTGTATACGAGCCATGCGCTACTCATGTCAGGTCGAGACCTAAAAAATAAAGTAACGGAAGGACGGGGCACATACCAGCAGTGCCCTGTTGTCCTCACTTATTTCGCATACTTTCATACAATTAATAAAAATAGCAATATGCATCACTCAAAATGAGTGACAGGGCACAGATGAGCGGTAATCAACCACTGCACATTTCTACCCTCGTTTCCATATATTACGGCGGTGGCAACGGGCCCTTAAGTGTACTCAGAAAGAGTCCAAAAGCCTAAACAAGACACGCTTCATAAAAAAACATTACTCATTTCGTAACTTGTCTAGATCAGGCAGGATAGGTCCAGACTACAAACCCTTCCGAGCCACCTGCTCTCTAAAACACTTCCTAGGTGTGGAAATTGTTTCAATGTTTACATCTAGTTTGAGTTTTTGCCATTTAACTCTGTGACTTGATGAGGATTGCGTAATGAGAAGTGAACATTTCCTTAACCAAACCAAATGGTGTTCATGCAAAACCACACTACGCTGCAAGCATGATTCGAACCTGCGCAGGGAAACCCCATTGGATTTCGAGTCCAACGCCTTAACCACTCGGCCATCGCAGCTGCATGAGTATGATGTCACTGTTGTCGTATACGAGCCATGCTCTGCTCATGTCAGGCGGAGACCAAAAAAATAAAGTAACGGAAGGACGGGGCATGTACCAGCAGTGCCCTGTTGTCCTCACTTATTTTGCATGCTTTCATACAATTAATAAAAATAGCAACATGCATCACTCAAAGTGAGTGAAAGGGCACAGATGAGTGGTAATCAATCACTGCATGTTTCTACCCACTTTTCCCTATATTACGGCGGTGGTAACAGGCCCTTAAGTGTACTAAGAAAGAGTCCAAAAGCCTAAACAAGACATGCATCATAAAAAAAAAGTACTCTTTTCATGACTTGTCTAGATCAGGCAGGACAGGTCCAGACTACAAACCCTTCTGAGCCACCAGCTCTCTAAAACACTTCCTGGGTGTGGAAATTGTCTCAATGTTTACATCTAGTTTGAGTTTTTTCCATTTAACTCTGTAACTTGATGAGGATTGCGAACAAGAAGTGAACATTTCCTTAACTAAACCAAATGGTGTTCATGCAAAATCACACTACGCTGCAAGCAGGATTCGAACCTGCGCAGGGAAACCCCATTGGATTTCGAGTCCAACGCCTTAACCACTCGGCCATCGCAGCTGCATGAGTATGATGTCACTGTTGTCGTATACGAGCCATACTCTGCTCATGTCAGGCCGAGACCAAAAAATAAAGTAACAGAAGGACGGGGCACGTACCAGCAGTGCCCTGTTGTCCTCACTTATTTTGCATGCTTTCATACAATTAATAAAAATAGCAACATGCATCACTCAAAGTGAGTGAAAAGGCACAGATGAGTGGTAATCAATCATTGCGCATTTCTACCCTCTTTTCCCTATATTACGGCGGTGGTAACTGGCCCTTAAGTGTACTAAGAAAGAGTCCAAAAGCCTAAACAAGACACGCTTCATAAAAAAATAATTACTCTTTTCATGACTTGTCTAGATCATGCAGGACAGGTCCAGACTACGAACCCTTCCGAGGCACCTGCTCTCTAAAACACTTCCTGGGTGTGGAAATTGTCTCAATGTTTACATCTAGTTTGAGTTTTTGCCGTTTAACTCTGTGACTTGATCAGGATTGCGTAACAAGAAGTAAACATTTACTTAACTAAACCAAATGGTGTTCATGCAAAATCTCATGCCGCTGCAAGCAGGATTCAAACCTACGCGGAGAAACCCCATTGGATTTCAAGTTCAACGCCTTAACCACTCGGCCATCGCAGCTGCGTGAGTATGATGTCACTGTTGTCGTATACGAGCCATGCGCTACTCATGTCAGGTCGAGACCTAAAAAATAAAGTAACGGAAGGACGGGGCACATACCAGCAGTGCCCTGTTGTCCTCACTTATTTCGCATACTTTCATACAATTAATAAAAATAGCAATATGCATCACTCAAAATGAGTGACAGGGCACAGATGAGCGGTAATCAATCACTGCACATTTCTACCCTCGTTTCGATATATTACGGCGGTGGCAACGGGCCCTTAAGTGTACTCAGAAAGAGTCCAAAAGCCTAAACAAGACACGCTTCATAAAAAAAATTACTCATTTCGTAACTTGTCTAGATCAGGCAGGATAGGTCCAGACTACAAACCCTTCCGAGCCACCTGCTCTCTAAAACACTTCCTAGGTGTGGAAATTGTTTTAATGTTTACATCTAGTTTGAGTTTTTTCCATTTAACTCTGTGACTTGATGAGGATTGCGAACAAGAAGTGAACATTTCCTTAACTAAACCAAATGGTGTTCATGCAAAATCACACTACGCTGCAAGCAGGATTCGAACCTGCGCAGGGAAACGCCATTGGATTTCGAGTCCAACGCCTTAACCACTCGGCCATCGCAGCTGCATGAGTATGATGTCACTGTTGTCGTATACGAGCCATACTCTGCTCATGTCAGGCCGAGACCAAAAAATAAAGTAACAGAAGGACGGGGCACGTACCAGCAGTGCCCTGTTGTCCTCACTTATTTTACATGCTTTCATACAATTAATAAAAATAGCAACATGCATCACTCAAAGTGAGTGAAAGGGCACAGATGAGTGGTAATCAATCATTGCGCATTTCTACCCTCTTTTCCCTATATTACAGCGGTGGTAACGGGCCCTTAAGTGTACTAAGAAAGAGTCCAAAAGCCTAAACAAGACACGCTTCATAAAAAAATAATTACTCTTTTCATGACTTGTCTAGATCATGCAGGACAGGTCCAGACTACGAACCCTTCCGAGGCACCTGCTCTCTAAAACACTTCCTGGGTGTGGAAATTGTCTCAATGTTTACATCTAGTTTGAGTTTTTGCCGTTTAACTCTGTGACTTGATGAGGATTGCGTAACAAGAAGTAAACATTTACTTAACTAAACCAAATGGTGTTCATGCAAAATCTCATGACGCTGCAAGCAGGATACGAACCTACGCGGGGAAACCCCATTGGATTTCAAGTCCAACGCCTTAACCACTCGGCCATCGCAGCTGCGTGAGTATGATGTCACAGTTGTCGTATACGAGCCATGCACTACTCACGTCAGGCCGAGACATAAAAAATAAAGTAACAGAAGGACGGGACACGTACCAGCAGTGCCCTGTTGTCCTCACTTATTTGGCATGCTTTCATACAATTAATAAAAATAGCAATACGCATCACTCAAAGTGAGTGACAGGGCACCGATGAGCGGTAATCAATCACTGCACATTTCTATCCTCGTTTCCCTATATTACGGCGGTGGCAACGGGCCCTTAAGTGTACTCAGAAAGAGTCCAAAAGCTTAAACAAGACACGCTTCATAAAAAAAAGTACTCTTTTCATGACTTGTCTAGATCAGGCAGGACAGGTCCAGACTACGAACCCTTCCGAGCCACCTGCTCTCTAAAACACTTCCTGGGTGTGGAAATTGTCTCGATGTTTACATCTAGTTTGAGTTTTTGCCATTTAACTCTGTGACTTGATGAGGATTGCGTAACGAGAAGTGAACATTTCCTTAACTAAACCAAATGGTGTTCATGCAAAATCTCATGACGCTACAAGCAGGATTCGAACCTACACGGGGAAACCCCATTGGATTTCAAGTCCAACGCCTTAACCACTCGGCCATCGCAGCTGCGTGAGTATGATGTCACTGTTGTTGTATACGAGCCATGCGCTACTCATGTCAGGTCGAGACCTAAAAAATAAAGTAACGGAAGGACGGGGCACATACCAGCAGTGCCCTGTTGTCCTCACTTATTTCGCATACTTTCATACAATTAATAAAAATAGCAATATGCATCACTCAAAATGAGTGACAGGGCACAGATGAGCGGTAATCAACCACTGCACATTTCTACCCTCGTTTCCATATATTACGGCGGTGGCAACGGGCCCTTAAGTGTACTCAGAAAGAGTCCAAAAGCCTAAACAAGACACGCTTCATAAAACAAATTACTCATTTCGTAACTTGTCTAGATCAGGCAGGATAGGTCCAGACTACAAACCCTTCCGAGCCACCTGCTCTCTAAAACACTTCCTAGGTGTGGAAATTGTTTCAATGTTTACATCTAGTTTGAGTTTTTGCCATTTAACTCTGTGACATGATGAGGATTGCGTAACGAGAAGTGAACATTTCCTTAACTAAACCAAATGGTGTTCATGCAAAACCACACTACGCTGCAAGCAGGATTCGAACCTGCGCAGGGAAACCCCATTGGATTTCGAGTCGAACGCCTTAACCACTCGGCCATCGCAGCTGCATGAGTATGATGTCACTGTTGTCGTATACGAGCCATGCTCTGCTCATGTCAGGCGGAGACCAAAAAAATAAAGTAACGGAAGGACGGGGCACGTACCAGCAGTGCCCTGTTGTCCTCACTTATTTTGCATGCTTTCATACAATTAATAAAAATAGCAACATGCATCACTCAAAGTGAGTGAAAGGGCACAGATGAGTGGTAATCAATCACTGCATGTTTCTACCCACTTTTCCCTATATTACGGCGGTGGTAACAGGCCCTTAAGTGTACTAAGAAAGAGTCCAAAAGCCTAAACAAGACATGCATCATAAAAAAAAGTACTCTTTTCATGACTTGTCTAGATCAGGCAGGACAGGTCCAGACTACAAACCCTTCTGAGCCACCAGCTCTCTAAAACACTTCCTGGGTGTGGAAATTGTCTCAATGTTTACATCTAGTTTGAGTTTTTTCCATTTAACTCTGTAACTTGATGAGGATTGCGAACAAGAAGTGAACATTTCCTTAACTAAACCGAATGGTGTTCATGCAAAATCACACTACGCTGCAAGCAGGATTCGAACCTGCGCAGGGAAACCCCATTGGATTTCGAGTCCAACGCCTTAACCACTCGGCCATCGCAGCTGCATGAGTATGATGTCACTGTTGTCGTATACGAGCCATACTCTGCTCATGTCAGGCCGAGACCAAAAAATAAAGTAACAGAAGGACGGGGCACGTACCAGCAGTGCCCTGTTGTCCTCACTTATTTTGCATACTTTCATACAATTTATAAAAATAGCAACATGCATCACTCAAAGTGAGTGAAAAGGCACAGATGAGTGGTAATCAATCATTGCGCATTTCTACCCTCTTTTCCCTATATTACGGCGGTGGTAACGGGCCCTTAAGTGTACTAAGAAAGAGTCCAAAAGCCTAAACAAGACACGCTTCATAAAAAAATAATTACTCTTTTCATGACTTGTCTAGATCATGCAGGACAGGTCCAGACTACGAACCCTTCCGAGGCACCTGCTCTCTAAAACACTTCCTGGGTGTGGAAATTGTCTCAATGTTTACATCTAGTTTGAGTTTTTGCCGTTTAACTCTGTGACTTGATGAGGATTGCGTAATGAGAAGTGAACATTAACTTAACTTAACCAAATAGTGTTCATGCAAAATCTCATGCCGCTGCAAGCAGGTTTCGAACCTACGTGGGGAAAACCCATTGGATTTCAAGTCCAACGCCTTAACCACTCGGCCATCGCAGCTGCGTGAGTATGATGTCACTGTTGTCGTACACGAGCCCTGCGCTACTCATGTCAGGTCGAGACCTAAAAAATAAAGTAACGGAAGGACGGGGCACATACCAGCAGTGCCCTGTTGTCCTCACTTATTTCGCATACTTTCATACAATTAATAAAAATAGCAATACGCATCACTCAAAGTGAGTGACAGGGCACCGATGAGCGGTAATCAATCACTGCACATTTCTATCCTCGTTTCCCTATATTACGGCGGTGGCAACGGGCCCTTAAGTGTACTCAGAAAGAGTCCAAAAGCTTAAAGAAGACACGCTTCATAAAAAAAAGTACTCTTTTCATGACTTGTCTAGATCAGGCAGGACAGGTCCAGACTACAAACCCTTCCGAGCCACCAGCTCTCTAAAACACTTCCTAGGTGTGGAAATTGTTTCAATGTTTACATCTAGTTTGAGTTTTTGCCGTTTAACTCTGTGACTTGATGAGGATTGCGTAACAAGAAGTAAACATTTACTTAACTAAACCAAATGGTGTTCATGCAAAATCTCATGACACTGCAAGCAGGATTCGAACCTACGCGGGGAAACCCCATTGGATTTCAAGTCCAACGCCTTAACCACTCGGCCATCACAGCTGCGTGAGTATGATGTCACAGTTGTCGTATACGAGCCATGCACTACTCACGTCAGGCCGAGACATAAAAAATAAAGTAACAGAAGGACGGGACACGTACCAGCAGTGCCCTGTTGTCCTCACTTATTTGGCATGCTTTCATACAATTAATAAAAATAGCAATACGCATCACTCAAAGTGAGTGACAGGGCACCGATGAGCGGTAATCAATCACTGCACATTTCTATCCTCGTTTCCCTATATTACGGCGGTGGCAACGGGCCCTTAAGTGTACTCAGAAAGAGTCCAAAAGCTTAAACAAGACACGCTTCATAAAAAAAAGTACTCTTTTCATGACTTGTCTAGATCAGGCAGGACAGGTCCAGACTACGGACCCTTCCGAGCCACCTGCTCTCTAAAACACTTCCTGAGTGTGGAAATTGTCTCAATGTTTACATCTAGTATGAGTTTTTGCAGTTTAACTCTGTGACTTGATGAGGATTGCGTAATGAGAAGTGAACATTTACTTAACTAAACCAAATTGTGTTCATGCAAAATCTCATGCCGCTGCAAGCAGGATTCAAACCTACGCGGAGAAACCCCATTGGATTTCAAGTCCAACGCCTTAACCACTCGGCCATCGCAGCTGCGTGAGTATGATGTCACTGTTGTCGTATACGAGCCATGCGCTACTCATGTCAGGTCGAGACCTAAAAAATAAAGTAACGGAAGGACGGGGCACATACCAGCAGTGCCCTGTTGTCCTCAATTATTTCGCATACTTTCATACAATTAATAAAAATAGCAATATGCATCACTCAAAATGAGTGACAGGGCACAGATGAGCGGTAATCAATCACTGCACATTTCTACCCTCGTTTCTATATATTACGGCGGTGGCAACGGGCCCTTAAGTGTACTCAGAAAGAGTCCAAAAGCCTAAACAAGACACGCTTCATAAAAAAAATTACTCATTTCGTAACTTGTCTAGATCAGGCAGGATAGGTCCAGACTACAAACCCTTCCGAGCCACCTGCTCTCTAAAACACTTCCTAGGTGTGGAAATTGTTTTAATGTTTACATCTAGTTTGAGTTTTTTCCATTTAACTCTGTGACTTGATGAGGATTGCGAACAAGAAGTGAACATTTCCTTAACTAAACCAAATGGTGTTCATGCAAAATCACACTACGCTGCAAGCAGGATTCGAACCTGCGCAGGGAAACGCCATTGGATTTCGAGTCCAACGCCTTAACCACTCGGCCATCGCAGCTGCATGAGTATGATGTCACTGTTGTCGTATACCAGCCATACTCTGCTCATGTCAGGCCGAGACCAAAAAATAAAGTAACAGAAGGACGGGGCACGTACCAGCAGTGCCCTGTTGTCCTCACTTATTTTGCATGCTTTCATACAATTAATAAAAATAGCAACATGCATCACTCAAAGTGAGTGAAAGGGCACAGATGAGTGGTAATCAATCATTGCGCATTTCTACCCTCTTTTCCCTATATTACAGCGGTGGTAACGGGCCCTTAAGTGTACTAAGAAAGAGTCCAAAAGCCTAAACAAGACACGCTTCATAAAAAAATAATTACTCTTTTCATGACTTGTCTAGATCATGCAGGACAGGTCCAGACTACGAACCCTTCCGAGGCACCTGCTCTCTAAAACACTTCCTGGGTGTGGAAATTGTCTCAATGTTTACATCTAGTTTGAGTTTTTGCCGTTTAACTCTGTGACTTGATGAGGATTGCGTAACAAGAAGTAAACATTTACTTAACTAAACCAAATGGTGTTCATGCAAAATCTCATGACGCTGCAAGCAGGATTCGAACCTATGCGGGGAAACCCCATTGGATTTCAAGTCCAACGCCTTAACCACTCGGCCATCGCAGCTGCGTGAGTATGATGTCACAGTTGTCGTATACGAGCCATGCACTACTCACGTCAGGCCGAGACATAAAAAATAAAGTAACAGAAGGACGGGACACGTACCAGCAGTGCCCTGTTGTCCTCACTTATTTGGCATGCTTTCATACAATTAATAAAAATAGCAATACGCATCACTCAAAGTGAGTGACAGGGCACCGATGAGCGGTAATCAATCACTGCACATTTCTATCCTCGTTTCCCTATATTACGGCGGTGGCAACGGGCCCTTAAGTGTACTCAGAAAGAGTCCAAAAGCTTAAACAAGACACGCTTCATATAAAAAAGTACTCTTTTCATGACTTGTCTAGATCAGGCAGGACAGGTCCAGACTACGAACCCTTCCGAGCCACCTGCTCTCTAAAACACTTCCTGGGTGTGGAAATTGTCTCGATGTTTACATCTAGTTTGAGTTTTTGCCATTTAACTCTGTGACTTGATGAGGATTGCGTAACGAGGAGTGAACATTTCCTTAACTAAACCAAATGGTGTTCATGCAAAATCTCATGACGCTACAAGCAGGATTCGAACCTACACGGGGAAACCCCATTGGATTTCAAGTCCAACGCCTTAACCACTCGGCCATCGCAGCTGCGTGAGTATGATGTCACTGTTGTTGTATACGAGCCATGCGCTACTCATGTCAGGTCGAGACCTAAAAAATAAAGTAACGGAAGGACGGGGCACATACCAGCAGTGCCCTGTTGTCCTCACTTATTTCGCATACTTTCATACAATTAATAAAAATAGCAATATGCATCACTCAAAATGAGTGACAGGGCACAGATGAGCGGTAATCAACCACTGCACATTTCTACCCTCGTTTCCATATATTACGGCGGTGGCAACGGGCCCTTAAGTGTACTCAGAAAGAGTCCAAAAGCCTAAACAAGACACGCTTCATAAAAAAACATTACTCATTTCGTAACTTGTCTAGATCAGGCAGGATAGGTCCAGACTACAAACCCTTCCGAGCCACCTGCTCTCTAAAACACTTCCTAGGTGTGGAAATTGTTTCAATGTTTACATCTAGTTTGAGTTTTTGCCATTTAACTCTGTGACTTGATGAGGATTGCGTAATGAGAAGTGAACATTTCCTTAACCAAACCAAATGGTGTTCATGCAAAACCACACTACGCTGCAAGCATGATTCGAACCTGCGCAGGGAAACCCCATTGGATTTCGAGTCCAACGCCTTAACCACTCGGCCATCGCAGCTGCATGAGTATGATGTCACTGTTGTCGTATACGAGCCATGCTCTGCTCATGTCAGGCGGAGACCAAAAATATAAAGTAACGGAAGGACGGGGCATGTACCAGCAGTGCCCTGTTGTCCTCACTTATTTTGCATGCTTTCATACAATTAATAAAAATAGCAACATGCATCACTCAAAGTGAGTGAAAGGGCACAGATGAGTGGTAATCAATCACTGCATGTTTCTACCCACTTTTCCCTATATTACGGCGGTGGTAACAGGCCCTTAAGTGTACTAAGAAAGAGTCCAAAAGCCTAAACAAGACATGCATCATAAAAAAAAAGTACTCTTTTCATGACTTGTCTAGATCAGGCAGGACAGGTCCAGACTACAAACCCTTCTGAGCCACCAGCTCTCTAAAACACTTCCTGGGTGTGGAAATTGTCTCAATGTTTACATCTAGTTTGAGTTTTTTCCATTTAACTCTGTAACTTGATGAGGATTGCGAACAAGAAGTGAACATTTCCTTAACTAAACCAAATGGTGTTCATGCAAAATCACACTACGCTGCAAGCAGGATTCGAACCTGCGCAGGGAAACCCCATTGGATTTCGAGTCCAACGCCTTAACCACTCGGCCATCGCAGCTGCATGAGTATGATGTCACTGTTGTCGTATACGAGCCATACTCTGCTCATGTCAGGCCGAGACCAAAAAATAAAGTAACAGAAGGACGGGGCACGTACCAGCAGTGCCCTGTTGTCCTCACTTATTTTGCATGCTTTCATACAATTAACAAAAATAGCAACATGCATCACTCAAAGTGAGTGAAAAGGCACAGATGAGTGGTAATCAATCATTGCGCATTTCTACCCTCTTTTCCCTATATTACGGCGGTGGTAACTGGCCCTTAAGTGTACTAAGAAAGAGTCCAAAAGCCTAAACAAGACACGCTTCATAAAAAAATAATTACTCTTTTCATGACTTGTCTAGATCATGCAGGACAGGTCCAGACTACGAACCCTTCCGAGGCACCTGCTCTCTAAAACACTTCCTGGGTGTGGAAATTGTCTCAATGTTTACATCTAGTTTGAGTTTTTGCCGTTTAACTCTGTGACTTGATCAGGATTGCGTAACAAGAAGTAAACATTTACTTAACTAAACCAAATGGTGTTCATGCAAAATCTCATGCCGCTGCAAGCAGGATTCAAACCTACGCGGAGAAACCCCATTGGATTTCAAGTTCAACACCTTAACCACTCGGCCATCGCAGCTGCGTGAGTATGATGTCACTGTTGTCGTATACGAGCCATGCGCTACTCATGTCAGGTCGAGACCTAAAAAATAAAGTAACGGAAGGACGGGGCACATACCAGCAGTGCCCTGTTGTCCTCACTTATTTCGCATACTTTCATACAATTAATAAAAATAGCAATATGCATCACTCAAAATGAGTGACAGGGCACAGATGAGCGGTAATCAATCACTGCACATTTCTACCCTCGTTTCGATATATTACGGCGGTGGCAACAGGCCCTTAAGTGTACTCAGAAAGAGTCCAAAAGCCTAAACAAGACACGCTTCATAAAAAAAATTACTCATTTCGTAACTTGTCTAGATCAGGCAGGATAGGTCCAGACTACAAACCCTTCCGAGCCACCTGCTCTCTAAAACACTTCCTAGGTGTGGAAATTGTTTTAATGTTTACATCTAGTTTGAGTTTTTTCCATTTAACTCTGTGACTTGATGAGGATTGCGAACAAGAAGTGAACATTTCCTTAACTAAACCAAATGGTGTTCATGCAAAATCACACTACGCTGCAAGCAGGATTCGAACCTGCGCAGGGAAACGCCATTGGATTTCGAGTCCAACGCCTTAACCACTCGGCCATCGCAGCTGCATGAGTATGATGTCACTGTTGTCGTATACGAGCCATACTCTGCTCATGTCAGGCCGAGACCAAAAAATAAAGTAACAGAAGGACGGGGCACGTACCAGCAGTGCCCTGTTGTCCTCACTTATTTTACATGCTTTCATACAATTAATAAAAATAGCAACATGCATCACTCAAAGTGAGTGAAAGGGCACAGATGAGTGGTAATCAATCATTGCGCATTTCTACCCTCTTTTCCCTATATTACAGCGGTGGTAACGGGCCCTTAAGTGTACTAAGAAAGAGTCCAAAAGCCTAAACAAGACACGCTTCATAAAAAAATAATTACTCTTTTCATGACTTGTCTAGATCATGCAGGACAGGTCCAGACTACGAACCCTTCCGAGGCACCTGCTCTCTAAAACACTTCCTGGGTGTGGAAATTGTCTCAATGTTTACATCTAGTTTGAGTTTTTGCCGTTTAACTCTGTGACTTGATGAGGATTGCGTAACAAGAAGTAAACATTTACTTAACTAAACCAAATGGTGTTCATGCAAAATCTCATGACGCTGCAAGCAGGATTCGAACCTACGCGGGGAAACCCCATTGGATTTCAAGTCCAACGCTGTAGGAGAGTAGGGTCTGCTATCCTATGGTCACCCCAAATTTTTGCTTTTTGCTTCACTGGTTTCTGACTTAATGTGGCTGTGGGCCTGCTAATCAGACCCACAGCCTGCTGTTCTCTCTCTAAATTGATGCCCATGCACTCTAGGTGCATTACGAATTGGAACTGGTTCACCTTATGAGCCCCTGTAATAGTGCACCCTAGGTGCCCAGGGCATAGGTGTATCCAAGGCCTACCAGGGGCTGCAGCACGTATTGTGCCACCCCTGGCCTGGCCTCCATCTGTGACACAACTGGCTGATCACTCAGCTGGGGTAAGTCGGTGTAACCACCTCTTACTTAGGTACAGTATGTCTGTGCCTAACCCTAAACTGGACACATATGTTCCTATCAGCCACTCCTATGGAAGGCCTCATCAATCCTGGAGGCAGAGTGCTTGGAAATATGTGAGATGGTGCTCTAGCATGAGCTGAGCCTGTCTGCAGCTGTCGGGAACCACTCCCTAAGCTGTTCCGGGATATTGCCATACCATATACTCTTAAGTGCATTATAATCCTCGCGGTTAAATGCTATCTTTGGTTTGGCTTTATCAAAACATGTCGAGTAAGGTGTCATACGAATTGGAATACTATCCCCTCGCCAGTTCTGGCGACGGGGATAGCATTCCACCCTTCTAGAGGGACACGACATGTGTGTAGCCTTAACCCCGGTTAAAGTTAAACAGAGCCTCAGCATCACAAAATGGATGCTGCCACCACAGACACAAGTCTGGCCTCCTGCTGCTGACCGAAACTCGACAGATGGTGGCCTGGACAAAGGGTTTCCTGCCTTGGGAGGTGCGAGCACCACCCCAGACAGGATTTTGTGTATTGGGTAGGACAGGGCTGAATAGAATCAGACATGCCCGGGGCACACAAGGTGTCCCCGTGCATAGGCCAGCCCAAACCGGTTCTGGGGCCTTCCAGCCCCAGTCCTGGCGCGGAGCTGGACAAAGGAAAGGGGGTGTAACCGCCCCCCTTCCTGGTTCCTCCCAGAGGAGGGACCTAGTAGGTGATCCACCCCCTAGATTGGAATAAGAGGGGGAGCAGTGCCATTGCACAGCAGATCATCCCGAAATCAACTTAAACTAAGAAGAAGACTGGACTTCGACATTCTGCTGCACAGAAGACTGAAGAAGAATCTCCCTTGTGGCCAAGGAGTGACCACCCTGTGAACACAGGTACCAACCAGCAACTCGACGTCTGCTTTGCCGCCGCCTCCCGCCGGAGCCCGAGCCCAGAGCCCGACAAGAACCAGATTCCCAGACCTCTCAGAGCCCGATCCACAGTCCCTGCAAAGAAGGGACCCGTGGAGGCATCGAGTGACGTGGGACCGGACCTCTTGGAAGACACTCGAAAAGCTGACTGCGCAGCTTCTGAGGCATCCTCGACGTTGTGCTTTGGGGATTGAGAACCCCCACCACCGAGCAGCCCTTGCACCGAAGATCAGCCCTCCAGCATCTCCACGATCTGCGTGGGGCCCTTTTGCATTGTGCCACTCGACGCGCCATCCCGGCCACTAGCCAAGCGGCCAGCGGCCATCTTGGCGACGAACCCGAAGATTTAAACAGCAGGTCTGGTTGCTCCAGACCTACCCAAGCTCCTGTGAAAAGGAGCACCCGCTCTGACCTTGCTGGTCCGAGTGAACAGCATCTTTCAACTTCTGCGTGGCTTGCATTTGCCAAGGCCTGTTTGCTCCGATCAGGTCGCCGACACCGCCAACAGCGAGAAGCCTACGTGGGACAGCTCGTGACCGACTCCTGGACGTCCTCGACCCCGGGTATCCACGTGGCTGCAGAAAGAAGCTACCCGACAACGCCTGTTTGCACCCGACATCACCTGGTTCCACTCTGGTTCCACGGCAGTCACTGGCTAGTGACTTTGAACACTGTCCCCTCTGCTTTCAGGTCTTCACATCTACAGATCCACCCTTGGATCCACCGGAACTCTTCTCATCGAGCCGCCTGCAGCATCTTTAGCTCCAAGCACCATCGACCAGCGTGACGAAACCCGACACATCTTCGACCCTGTGCACCCGCTTCCTGTGGGTGAGGTAACTCAGCTCCGCCGGTGCTCCTGCACTGGTACACATCCCAAGGGCCTGTGTTTTAAGTTTCAGCTCCGTAGGTCACTCGGAAGGTTCCTAACTTTCTAACTTTGTGCTTTTTACGCACCATAGACTTTGTATTGAGAAGTGCGTGCACTTTGGACACTGCACCCGAGTCCCGTGGGCCTTTCCCGACTTAGCTAACTCCAGTCTCGAATAGCTCCAGCGATTCCCAAGGCCCTAGGCCTATTCACTTTCCTCCTGGTATCTCTTATACCACTTATTTAGTATATGGTTTAGGTGGCCCCTAGGGCTCATCCATATTGTGCAACTTTTGTGTATTTTAAACTGTCTTGTGATTTAACGCTTGTGCTTCTGTGCTCATAAAGAGTCCAGAGGATTTTAATAGTTAATAAATCCATATATATTTTCAATATATATCTGTGTGGTGTCCCTTTCATTTGGTATTCAAGGGGGTTGTGTATGGTATAACAGCTGGCTTCACATGCCTTTCAGAGTTTAGCCTAAGACTGCTTTGTCCACGTTACCACTAGGATAACTGGTCTACAAGGTTGAATTACAACCATCATCATAAGGGTTGCTTGGCATGGTACAAAGTGATCACTAGAACTAGTGAGCATTATATACCAGGCCAACTTCTCACATTGGTGAGCAGCGGATTGGGATCTGAGCTTGCTGTTGTTTTACCATTACAATCTTTGAGATTATCATTTGAAAGATCATACAGGTACCTGCTAGGTACATATAAAACAAGACTAGTATACTTAAGTTCTACTGAACTTAGTTGTTGTAGAGCAAAGGGAGTAGCACACCCTAGCTACAACTACTAGATAGGTTTAGTAGGTAAACACCAGTGTAGGTAGATTGCAACACATCCACCCACACTAGAGCAATGTCTGGAACAGAGGGGTCCAGTGGACTTACTCCTGTTGAGAGTGACCCTCCAAGGGCACCATCCCAGTTTGCTATTTTTCCCTTTAAGGAATTAAGACAGCTTTGTGTCTTAAGGGGTCTGAAGACAGGGCCTACCCCTACTACAGACCACCTAAGAGAGCTCTTGGATCAGTCTGAGGCTCTAAAGACCTCTAAAGCAAACCCCACAGGGAATGCTGAAGGAGGCCATCCTTCAGAGGATGACACTGTAGACACCCCTACCCCTATCATCCTAGTAGATGAGGAAGCCTCCACCACTGGAGCTCCTCAAGTAGATGTAGAGGAAGAGGAAGAAGAAGAGGAGGAGGAGGTGGAAAGCAGTGAGTCAGATGATGACAGAGATAGTCAGGTGCTGGTCAGTAGACTGAACCAGGCTAACTTAAGTCAACTTGGGAATGAATCAGGTAACAACCCATTCAGACCCTCAGGTGGACTTAACCAGAGCCATAGGAGGAGAAGGCATCACTCAGGTGAATCCAATACCTCCCATGTCTCTAGAGGCTCTCATGGTCACTCCAGAAAGGAGATGACTAGCCCTCAGAGAAGGGAACATGAGGCCAAGATGAGAGAGGCTGAGCTTAGGATCCAGAGGCAAGAATTAGAGGTTGCCCTGGCTAAGGAGAAACTTGCTAGAGCAAGACAGCCTAGAGAGAGTGGGGTAATAGAACCCACTGGTGGCAGCAATATCCACAAGGATAAAGACAGGTCTTTTGATAATAGAAACCTGAGTAAGATTGTGCCCCCCTACAAAGCTGGGGATGACATCCATAAATGGATTACTGCAATGGAGAGAGCCTGCAGAGTACAGCAGATCCCTCAGGAGCAGTGGGCAGCAATCTTGTGGCTCTCCTTTGAAGGTAGAGGCCGAGACAGACTCCTCACAGTTAGTGATGGGGATTCTAGAAACTACCTGGTCCTGAAGAGTGCTCTGATTGATGGGTTAGGCTTAACCACTGAACAGTACAGGTTAATGTTCAGAGATACCCAGAAGACACAGACTCAGGACTGGTCTGAATTTGTTGAGTGTGCCACTAAGGCTCTGGAGGGATGGTTGCTGGGAAGCAAGGTTACAGACTATGAAGGATTGTACAATTTGCTGATGAGAGAACAAATTTTAAATAATTGTCAGAACCAGCAGTTGCATCAACATTTGGTTGACTCAGATTTGACCTCTCCCCAAGAATTGGGAAAGAGGGCAGATAAATGGGTAAGAACCAGAGTTAAGCAAAAGAACCAGAACCAGAACCAGGGTGGTGACCAGAAGAAAACAGACCAGAAGGGTGGGGAGCAGAAAGCTAAAGACCAGAAGTCTTCAACAGGGCCCCAAACTGAGACAGAGGGTGGGTCCCAAACTTCCAAGAAGAAGAAGAAAGAAGGTCAGAAGAAACCCTGGTGTAAAACTTGTAAGAACACCTCTCACTGGACAAGTGAGTGTAAAAAGGGTGGAGCCCCCAACACTGCAGCCCCTAAGGCACCTGCACCCACTAGTACAGTTAGCAGTGTTGGTCCTCAAGCCAAGGGTTTAGTAGGAATCACTTTGGGAACTGAAGGAGATTCTGACCTAGTCAGAACCCTTACACAGGCTGTTCTGGTTTGTGAAGGGGACATAGATTTGACCCCTGACATAAGTCCCAGTAACCTGGGCAAATACAGACAGACACCTTTGATTAACAACAAAGTGGCTCAAGCTTACAGGGACACATGTGCCAGTGTCACTATGGTGACACCTAACTTTGTGGACCCTGGACAATACATGCCAGGCGATGATTACCTGGTGACCAATGCCAGCAATGTCACTACTACACATAGTGTGGCACTTGTTAACTTTTCCTGGGGAGGGGTAACTGGCCTAAAGAAAGTTGTGGTTAGTGCTGATCTCCCAGTAGAATGTTTGTTGGGCAATGACCTGGAGAACTCTCTATGGTCAGAAGTTGAGTACAGGACTCATGCAGAGATGTTAGGGATATCATCACATGTCCTTGCTGTGACCAGGTCACAGGCCAAAAAGTGCCTCTCTGAACCTCAGGTCTTGGATCCTGGAACAATGGACCAAGTACCTCCCAAGAAGAAGAACAGGAGGGTTAAGGCTGTGCCTTCCCAACTGCCTACAAGTGAGGATCAGGCTTCACAGGAAACTGATCTAGAGACCCCTGAAGGAACTGTCCCTGAAGAACTTGAACCTGATCAGGTTGAGTTTCTGGGGACAGGGGGACCTTCTAGGGCAGACTTGGGGCAGGCTCAGTTAACCTGTCCTTCTCTTGAACCCCTCAGACAGCAGGCTGCTGCTGAGGCTGCTGGGAATGCTCAAGGTGCCCATAAAGTATATTGGGACGATGGACTCCTTTATTCAGAGGCTAGAGACCCCAAGCCTGGTGCTACCAGGAGGTTGGTTATACCTCTGCAATTTAGGGGCTTCCTACTCACCTTGGCCCATGATATTCCTTTAGCAGGACACCTAGGCCAGAACAAGACTTGGGACAGGCTTGTCCCTCACTTTCACTGGCCTCACATGTCTGAAGACACCAAGGAGTTTTGTCGCTCCTGTGAAACCTGCCAAGCCAGTGGTAAAGCAGGTGGAACAACAAAGGCCCCCCTGATACCACTACCTGTGGTGGGGGTTCCCTTTGAGAGAGTGGGGATTGATATTGTTGGTCCAATGGATCCCCCTACAGCATCTGGGCACAGATTCATACTGGTGGTAGTGGATCATGCCACCAGGTACCCAGAGGCAATTCCCCTTAGGACCACAACAGCTCCTGTTGTGGCCAGGGCCTTACTTGGAGTTTTCTCCAGAGTGGGGTTTCCTAAGGAGGTAATATCAGATAGAGGTACCAACTTCATGTCTGGATATTTGACAGCTATGTGGAAGGAATGTGGTGTAAACTACAAGTTCACCACTCCTTATCACCCACAATGCAATGGGCTTGTTGAGAGATTTAACAAGACCCTAAAGGGCATGATTAAAGGATTACCTGAAAAGCTCAGGCGAAGATGGGACATCCTTCTGCCCTGCCTGTTGTTCGCTTACAGAGAGGTCCCTCAAAAGGGGGTTGGATTCAGCCCCTTTGAATTGTTGTTTGGGCACCCTGTAAGAGGACCCCTGTGTCTTGTGAAGGAAGGATGGGAGTTACCTCTCAAAAAGCCTAAACAGGACATAGTGGACTATGTACTTGGTCTCCGCTCCAGGATGGCAGAGTACATGGAAAAGGCATCCAAAAACCTTGAGGCTAGCCAAGAATTACAAAAAGCTTGGCATGACCAAAAGGCTGTCCTTGTTGAATTTCAGCCTGGACAGAAGGTATGGGTGTTGGAGCCAGTGGCCCCAGCAGCACTCCAAGACAAATGGTCTGGACCCCATACAATTCTGGAAAAGAAGGGAGAGGTTACCTACTTGGTGGACCTAGGAACTCCCAGGAGCCCCCATAGGGTGCTCCATGTGAACAGATTGAAGGCATATGTCAGCAGGGCAGACATGGGCTTGCTCATGGCTACAGATGAGGGACAGGAGGAAGAGAGTGACCCTCTCCCAGACCTGCTCACTCAGAACCCTGAGGATGGCTCAGTTGATGGTGTGGCCTTAGGTGGCAGCCTCACTGAACATCAGCAACATGACTGCAGACAAGTTCTACAGGCATACAGGCATATGTTCTCCTTGACCCCCAGTCAGACTAACTGGTGTACCCATGTGGTGGACACTGGTGACAGTCTTCCTGTAAAGAGCAAGATTTACAGGCAACCTGACCACGTCAGGGACTGTATAAAGACTGAGGTGCAAAAGATGCTGGAATTAGGTGTCATTGAGCCTTCAGAGAGCCCCTGGGCTAGCCCAGTGGTTCTGGTCCCCAAACCTCACACCAAAGATGGCAAGAGAGAGATGAGGTTCTGTGTGGATTACAGAGGACTCAATGCTGTCACCAGGACAGATGCACACCCTATTCCAAGGGCAGATGAGCTCATTGACAAGTTGGCTTCTGCCAAATATTTGAGCACATTTGACTTAACAGCTGGCTACTGGCAAATCAGGTTAGCTGAGGAGTCTAAAGCCAAGACAGCATTTTCTACCCCTAGTGGGCATTATCAGTTTGTGGTGATGCCCTTTGGTTTGAAAAATGCACCTGCCACCTTCCAAAGGTTGGTGAACCAAGTCCTCACTGGGTTGGATGACTTTTGTGCAGCTTATCTGGACGATATTGCTGTCTTTAGCTCCACCTGGGAGGATCACCTGATCCACCTGAAGGAAGTGCTTGAGGCTCTGCAGAAGGCAGGCCTCACTATCAAGGCAACAAAGTGCCAGATAGGGCAGAGCAAGGTTGTATACCTGGGCCACCTTGTAGGTGGAGGCCAAGTTCAACCACTGGAGAGTAAGATCCAGACCATCAAGGACTGGTCCCCTCCAACTACCCAGACTCAGGTCAGAGCTTTCTTGGGCCTGACTGGGTACTACAGGAAGTTTGTTAAGAACTATGGGTCCATTGTGACTCCTCTTAATGATCTGACATCCAAGAAGATGCCCAAAAAGGTTCAGTGGACAGAAATCTGTCAAAAGGCATTTGATGACCTGAAGAAGGCCATGTGCTCTGCACCTATCCTGAAGAGTCCTGACTACTCAAGAGAGTTCATTGTCCAAACAGATGCTTCTGAGTTGGGAGTGGGAGCAGTGCTTTCACAGCTTAATGTAGATGGCCAGGACCAGCCCATTGCTTTCATTAGCAGAAGGCTGACCCCCAGAGAGAAACGTTGGTCAGCTATAGAGAGGGAGGCCTTTGCTGTGGTGTGGGCCCTGAAGAAGTTGAGACCATACTTATTTGGCACTCACTTCAAGATTCAGACCGACCATAAGCCCCTCCTATGGCTTAATCAGATGAAGGGTGAAAACCCCAAACTACTCAGGTGGTCCATTTCCCTACAGGGGATGGACTTTACAGTGGAGCACCGCCCAGGGACTGACCATGGCAACGCAGATGGTCTCTCCAGGTACTTCCACTTAGAACATGAAGACACAACTGGTCAAGGTTAGTCTAATGTCCCTGCGTTTGGGGGGGGGTTATGTAGGAGAGTAGGGTCTGCTATCCTATGGTCACCCCAAATTTTTGCTTTTTGCTTCACTGGTTTCTGACTTAATGTGGCTGTGGGCCTGCTAATCAGACCCACAGCCTGCTGTTCTCTCTCTAAATTGATGCCCATGCACTCTAGGTGCATTACGAATTGGAACTGGTTCACCTTATGAGCCCCTGTAATAGTGCACCCTAGGTGCCCAGGGCATAGGTGTATCCAAGGCCTACCAGGGGCTGCAGCACGTATTGTGCCACCCCTGGCCTGGCCTCCATCTGTGACACAACTGGCTGATCACTCAGCTGGGGTAAGTCGGTGTAACCACCTCTTACTTAGGTACAGTATGTCTGTGCCTAACCCTAAACTGGACACATATGTTCCTATCAGCCACTCCTATGGAAGGCCTCATCAATCCTGGAGGCAGAGTGCTTGGAAATATGTGAGATGGTGCTCTAGCATGAGCTGAGCCTGTCTGCAGCTGTCGGGAACCACTCCCTAAGCTGTTCCGGGATATTGCCATACCATATACTCTTAAGTGCATTATAATCCTCGCGGTTAAATGCTATCTTTGGTTTGGCTTTATCAAAACATGTCGAGTAAGGTGTCATACGAATTGGAATACTATCCCCTCGCCAGTTCTGGCGACGGGGATAGCATTCCACCCTTCTAGAGGGACACGACATGTGTGTAGCCTTAACCCCGGTTAAAGTTAAACAGAGCCTCAGCATCACAAAATGGATGCTGCCACCACAGACACAAGTCTGGCCTCCTGCTGCTGACCGAAACTCGACAGATGGTGGCCTGGACAAAGGGTTTCCTGCCTTGGGAGGTGCGAGCACCACCCCAGACAGGATTTTGTGTATTGGGTAGGACAGGGCTGAATAGAATCAGACATGCCCGGGGCACACAAGGTGTCCCCGTGCATAGGCCAGCCCAAACCGGTTCTGGGGCCTTCCAGCCCCAGTCCTGGCGCGGAGCTGGACAAAGGAAAGGGGGTGTAACCGCCCCCCTTCCTGGTTCCTCCCAGAGGAGGGACCTAGTAGGTGATCCACCCCCTAGATTGGAATAAGAGGGGGAGCAGTGCCATTGCACAGCAGATCATCCCGAAATCAACTTAAACTAAGAAGAAGACTGGACTTCGACATTCTGCTGCACAGAAGACTGAAGAAGAATCTCCCTTGTGGCCAAGGAGTGACCACCCTGTGAACACAGGTACCAACCAGCAACTCGACGTCTGCTTTGCCGCCGCCTCCCGCCGGAGCCCGAGCCCAGAGCCCGACAAGAACCAGATTCCCAGACCTCTCAGAGCCCGATCCACAGTCCCTGCAAAGAAGGGACCCGTGGAGGCATCGAGTGACGTGGGACCGGACCTCTTGGAAGACACTCGAAAAGCTGACTGCGCAGCTTCTGAGGCATCCTCGACGTTGTGCTTTGGGGATTGAGAACCCCCACCACCGAGCAGCCCTTGCACCGAAGATCAGCCCTCCAGCATCTCCACGATCTGCGTGGGGCCCTTTTGCATTGTGCCACTCGACGCGCCATCCCGGCCACTAGCCAAGCGGCCAGCGGCCATCTTGGCGACGAACCCGAAGATTTAAACAGCAGGTCTGGTTGCTCCAGACCTACCCAAGCTCCTGTGAAAAGGAGCACCCGCTCTGACCTTGCTGGTCCGAGTGAACAGCATCTTTCAACTTCTGCGTGGCTTGCATTTGCCAAGGCCTGTTTGCTCCGATCAGGTCGCCGACACCGCCAACAGCGAGAAGCCTACGTGGGACAGCTCGTGACCGACTCCTGGACGTCCTCGACCCCGGGTATCCACGTGGCTGCAGAAAGAAGCTACCCGACAACGCCTGTTTGCACCCGACATCACCTGGTTCCACTCTGGTTCCACGGCAGTCACTGGCTAGTGACTTTGAACACTGTCCCCTCTGCTTTCAGGTCTTCACATCTACAGATCCACCCTTGGATCCACCGGAACTCTTCTCATCGAGCCGCCTGCAGCATCTTTAGCTCCAAGCACCATCGACCAGCGTGACGAAACCCGACACATCTTCGACCCTGTGCACCCGCTTCCTGTGGGTGAGGTAACTCAGCTCCGCCGGTGCTCCTGCACTGGTACACATCCCAAGGGCCTGTGTTTTAAGTTTCAGCTCCGTAGGTCACTCGGAAGGTTCCTAACTTTCTAACTTTGTGCTTTTTACGCACCATAGACTTTGTATTGAGAAGTGCGTGCACTTTGGACACTGCACCCGAGTCCCGTGGGCCTTTCCCGACTTAGCTAACTCCAGTCTCGAATAGCTCCAGCGATTCCCAAGGCCCTAGGCCTATTCACTTTCCTCCTGGTATCTCTTATACCACTTATTTAGTATATGGTTTAGGTGGCCCCTAGGGCTCATCCATATTGTGCAACTTTTGTGTATTTTAAACTGTCTTGTGATTTAACGCTTGTGCTTCTGTGCTCATAAAGAGTCCAGAGGATTTTAATAGTTAATAAATCCATATATATTTTCAATATATATCTGTGTGGTGTCCCTTTCATTTGGTATTCAAGGGGGTTGTGTATGGTATAACAGCTGGCTTCACATGCCTTTCAGAGTTTAGCCTAAGACTGCTTTGTCCACGTTACCACTAGGATAACTGGTCTACAAGGTTGAATTACAACCATCATCATAAGGGTTGCTTGGCATGGTACAAAGTGATCACTAGAACTAGTGAGCATTATATACCAGGCCAACTTCTCACAAACGCCTTAACCACTCGGCCATCGCAGCTGCGTGAGTATGATGTCACAGTTGTCGTATACGAGCCATGCACTACTCACGTCAGGCCGAGACATAAAAAATAAAGTAACAGAAGGACGGGACACGTACCAGCAGTGCCCTGTTGTCCTCACTTATTTGGCATGCTTTCATACAATTAATAAAAATAGCAATACGCATCACTCAAAGTGAGTGACAGGGCACCGATGAGCGGTAATCAATCACTGCACATTTCTATCCTCGTTTCCCTATATTACGGCGGTGGCAACGGGCCCTTAAGTGTACTCAGAAAGAGTCCAAAAGCTTAAACAAGACACGCTTCATAAAAAAAAGTACTCTTTTCATGACTTGTCTAGATCAGGCAGGACAGGTCCAGACTACGAACCCTTCCGAGCCACCTGCTCTCTAAAACACTTCCTGGGTGTGGAAATTGTCTCGATGTTTACATCTAGTTTGAGTTTTTGCCATTTAACTCTGTGACTTGATGAGGATTGCGTAACGAGAAGTGAACATTTCCTTAACTAAACCAAATGGTGTTCATGCAAAATCTCATGACGCTACAAGCAGGATTCGAACCTACACGGGGAAACCCCATTGGATTTCAAGTCCAACGCCTTAACCACTCGGCCATCGCAGCTGCGTGAGTATGATGTCACTGTTGTTGTATACGAGCCATGCGCTACTCATGTCAGGTCGAGACCTAAAAAATAAAGTAACGGAAGGACGGGGCACATACCAGCAGTGCCCTGTTGTCCTCACTTATTTCGCATACTTTCATACAATTAATAAAAATAGCAATATGCATCACTCAAAATGAGTGACAGGGCACAGATGAGCGGTAATCAACCACTGCACATTTCTACCCTCGTTTCCATATATTACGGCGGTGGCAACGGGCCCTTAAGTGTACTCAGAAAGAGTCCAAAAGCCTAAACAAGACACGCTTCATAAAACAAATTACTCATTTCGTAACTTGTCTAGATCAGGCAGGATAGGTCCAGACTACAAACCCTTCCGAGCCACCTGCTCTCTAAAACACTTCCTAGGTGTGGAAATTGTTTCAATGTTTACATCTAGTTTGAGTTTTTGCCATTTAACTCTGTGACTTGATGAGGATTGCGTAACGAGAAGTGAACATTTCCTTAACTAAACCAAATGGTGTTCATGCAAAACCACACTACGCTGCAAGCAGGATTCGAACCTGCGCAGGGAAACCCCATTGGATTTCGAGTCCAACGCCTTAACCACTCGGCCATCGCAGCTGCATGAGTATGATGTCACTGTTGTCGTATACGAGCCATGCTCTGCTCATGTCAGGCGGAGACCAAAAAAATAAAGTAACGGAAGGACGGGGCACGTACCAGCAGTGCCCTGTTGTCCTCACTTATTTTGCATGCTTTCATACAATTAATAAAAATAGCAACATGCATCACTCAAAGTGAGTGAAAGGGCACAGATGAGTGGTAATCAATCACTGCATGTTTCTACCCACTTTTCCCTATATTACGGCGGTGGTAACAGGCCCTTAAGTGTACTAAGAAAGAGTCCAAAAGCCTAAACAAGACATGCATCATAAAAAAAAGTACTCTTTTCATGACTTGTCTAGATCAGGCAGGACAGGTCCAGACTACAAACCCTTCTGAGCCACCAGCTCTCTAAAACACTTCCTGGGTGTGGAAATTGTCTCAATGTTTACATCTAGTTTGAGTTTTTTCCATTTAACTCTGTAACTTGATGAGGATTGCGAACAAGAAGTGAACATTTCCTTAACTAAACCAAATGGTGTTCATGCAAAATCACACTACGCTGCAAGCAGGATTCGAACCTGCGCAGGGAAACCCCATTGGATTTCGAGTCCAACGCCTTAACCACTCGGCCATCGCAGCTGCATGAGTATGATGTCACTGTTGTCGTATACGAGCCATACTCTGCTCATGTCAGGCCGAGACCAAAAAATAAAGTAACAGAAGGACGGGGCACGTACCAGCAGTGCCCTGTTGTCCTCACTTATTTTGCATACTTTCATACAATTTATAAAAATAGCAACATGCATCACTCAAAGTGAGTGAAAAGGCACAGATGAGTGGTAATCAATCATTGCGCATTTCTACCCTCTTTTCCCTATATTACGGCGGTGGTAACGGGCCCTTAAGTGTACTAAGAAAGAGTCCAAAAGCCTAAACAAGACACGCTTCATAAAAAAATAATTACTCTTTTCATGACTTGTCTAGATCATGCAGGACAGGTCCAGACTACGAACCCTTCCGAGGCACCTGCTCTCTAAAACACTTCCTGGGTGTGGAAATTGTCTCAATGTTTACATCTAGTTTGAGTTTTTGCCGTTTAACTCTGTGACTTGATGAGGATTGCGTAATGAGAAGTGAACATTAACTTAACTTAACCAAATAGTGTTCATGCAAAATCTCATGCCGCTGCAAGCAGGTTTCGAACCTACGTGGGGAAAACCCATTGGATTTCAAGTCCAACGCCTTAACCACTCGGCCATCGCAGCTGCGTGAGTATGATGTCACTGTTGTCGTACACGAGCCCTGCGCTACTCATGTCAGGTCGAGACCTAAAAAATAAAGTAACGGAAGGACGGGGCACATACCAGCAGTGCCCTGTTGTCTTCACTTATTTCGCATACTTTCATACAATTAATAAAAATAGCAATACGCATCACTCAAAGTGAGTGACAGGGCACCGATGAGCGGTAATCAATCACTGCACATTTCTATCCTCGTTTCCCTATATTACGGCGGTGGCAACGGGCCCTTAAGTGTACTCAGAAAGAGTCCAAAAGCTTAAAGAAGACACGCTTCATAAAAAAAAGTACTCTTTTCATGACTTGTCTAGATCAGGCAGGACAGGTCCAGACTACAAACCCTTCCGAGCCACCAGCTCTCTAAAACACTTCCTAGGTGTGGAAATTGTTTCAATGTTTACATCTAGTTTGAGTTTTTGCCGTTTAACTCTGTGACTTGATGAGGATTGCGTAACAAGAAGTAAACATTTACTTAACTAAACCAAATGGTGTTCATGCAAAATCTCATGACACTGCAAGCAGGATTCGAACCTACGCGGGGAAACCCCATTAGATTTCAAGTCCAACGCCTTAACCACTCGGCCATCACAGCTGCGTGAGTATGATGTCACAGTTGTCGTATACGAGCCATGCACTACTCACGTCAGGCCGAGACATAAAAAATAAAGTAACAGAAGGACGGGACACGTACCAGCAGTGCCCTGTTGTCCTCACTTATTTGGCATGCTTTCATACAATTAATAAAAATAGCAATACGCATCACTCAAAGTGAGTGACAGGGCACCGATGAGCGGTAATCAATCACTGCACATTTCTATCCTCGTTTCCCTATATTACGGCGGTGGCAACGGGCCCTTAAGTGTACTCAGAAAGAGTCCAAAAGCTTAAACAAGACACGCTTCATAAAAAAAAGTACTCTTTTCATGACTTGTCTAGATCAGGCAGGACAGGTCCAGACTACGGACCCTTCCGAGCCACCTGCTCTCTAAAACACTTCCTGAGTGTGGAAATTGTCTCAATGTTTACATCTAGTATGAGTTTTTGCAGTTTAACTCTGTGACTTGATGAGGATTGCGTAATGAGAAGTGAACATTAACTTAACTTAACCAAATAGTGTTCATGCAAAATCTCACTACGCTGCAAGCAGGATTCGAACCTGCGCAGGGAAACCCCAATGGATTTCGAGTCCAACGCCTTAACCACTCGGCCATCGCAGCTGCATGAGTATGATGTCACTGTTGTCGTATACGAGCCATACTCTGCTCATGTCAGGCCGAGACCAAAAAATAAAGTAACAGAAGGACGGGGCACGTACCAGCAGTGCCCTGTTGTCCTCACTTATTTTGCATACTTTCATACAATTTATAAAAATAGCAACATGCATCACTCAAAGTGAGTGAAAAGGCACAGATGAGTGGTAATCAATCATTGCGCATTTCTACCCTCTTTTCCCTATATTACGGCGGTGGTAACGGGCCCTTAAGTGTACTAAGAAAGAGTCCAAAAGCCTAAACAAGACACGCTTCATAAAAAAATAATTACTCTTTTCATGACTTGTCTAGATCATGCAGGACAGGTCCAGACTACGAACCCTTCCGAGGCACCTGCTCTCTAAAACACTTCCTGGGTGTGGAAATTGTCTCAATGTTTACATCTAGTTTGAGTTTTTGCCGTTTAACTCTGTGACTTGATGAGGATTGCGTAATGAGAAGTGAACATTAACTTAACTTAACCAAATAGTGTTCATGCAAAATCTCATGCCGCTGCAAGCAGGTTTCGAACCTACGTGGGGAAAACCCATTGGATTTCAAGTCCAACGCCTTAACCACTCGGCCATCGCAGCTGCGTGAGTATGATGTCACTGTTGTCGTACACGAGCCCTGCGCTACTCATGTCAGGTCGAGACCTAAAAAATAAAGTAACGGAAGGACGGGGCACATACCAGCAGTGCCCTGTTGTCCTCACTTATTTCGCATACTTTCATACAATTAATAAAAATAGCAATACGCATCACTCAAAGTGAGTGACAGGGCACCGATGAGCGGTAATCAATCACTGCACATTTCTATCCTCGTTTCCCTATATTACGGCGGTGGCAACGGGCCCTTAAGTGTACTCAGAAAGAGTCCAAAAGCTTAAAGAAGACACGCTTCATAAAAAAAAGTACTCTTTTCATGACTTGTCTAGATCAGGCAGGACAGGTCCAGACTACAAACCCTTCCGAGCCACCAGCTCTCTAAAACACTTCCTAGGTGTGGAAATTGTTTCAATGTTTACATCTAGTTTGAGTTTTTGCCGTTTAACTCTGTGACTTGATGAGGATTGCGTAACAAGAAGTAAACATTTACTTAACTAAACCAAATGGTGTTCATGCAAAATCTCATGACACTGCAAGCAGGATTCGAACCTACGCGGGGAAACCCCATTGGATTTCAAGTCCAACGCCTTAACCACTCGGCCATCACAGCTGCGTGAGTATGATGTCACAGTTGTCGTATACGAGCCATGCACTACTCACGTCAGGCCGAGACATAAAAAATAAAGTAACAGAAGGACGGGACACGTACCAGCAGTGCCCTGTTGTCCTCACTTATTTGGCATGCTTTCATACAATTAATAAAAATAGCAATACGCATCACTCAAAGTGAGTGACAGGGCACCGATGAGCGGTAATCAATCACTGCACATTTCTATCCTCGTTTCCCTATATTACGGCGGTGGCAACGGGCCCTTAAGTGTACTCAGAAAGAGTCCAAAAGCTTACACAAGACACGCTTCATAAAAAAAAGTACTCTTTTCATGACTTGTCTAGATCAGGCAGGACAGGTCCAGACTACGGACCCTTCCGAGCCACCTGCTCTCTAAAACACTTCCTGAGTGTGGAAATTGTCTCAATGTTTACATCTAGTATGAGTTTTTGCAGTTTAACTCTGTGACTTGATGAGGATTGCGTAATGAGAAGTGAACATTAACTTAACTTAACCAAATAGTGTTCATGCAAAATCACACTACGCTGCAAGCAGGATTCGAACCTGCGCAGGGAAACCCCATTGGATTTCGAGTCCAACGCCTTAACCACTCGGCCATCGCAGCTGCATGAGTATGATGTCACTGTTGTCGTATACGAGCCATACTCTGCTCATGTCAGGCCGAGACCAAAAAATAAAGTAACAGAAGGACGGGGCACGTACCAGCAGTGCCCTGTTGTCCTCACTTATTTTGCATACTTTCATACAATTTATAAAAATAGCAACATGCATCACTCAAAGTGAGTGAAAAGGCACAGATGAGTGGTAATCAATCATTGCGCATTTCTACCCTCTTTTCCCTATATTACGGCGGTGGTAACGGGCCCTTAAGTGTACTAAGAAAGAGTCCAAAAGCCTAAACAAGACACGCTTCATAAAAAAATAATTACTCTTTTCATGACTTGTCTAGATCATGCAGGACAGGTCCAGACTACGAACCCTTCCGAGGCACCTGCTCTCTAAAACACTTCCTGGGTGTGGAAATTGTCTCAATGTTTACATCTAGTTTGAGTTTTTGCCGTTTAACTCTGTGACTTGATGAGGATTGCGTAACAAGAAGTAAACATTTACTTAACTAAACCAAATGGTGTTCATGCAAAATCTCATGACGCTGCAAGCAGGATTCGAACCTACGCGGGGAAACCCCATTGGATTTCAAGTCCAACGCCTTAACCACTCGGCCATCGCAGCTGCGTGAGTATGATGTCACAGTTGTCGTATACGAGCCATGCACTACTCACGTCAGGCCGAGACATAAAAAATAAAGTAACAGAAGGACGGGACACGTACCAGCAGTGCCCTGTTGTCCTCACTTATTTGGCATGCTTTCATACAATTAATAAAAATAGCAATACGCATCACTCAAAGTGAGTGACAGGGCACCGATGAGCGGTAATCAATCACTGCACATTTCTATCCTCGTTTCCCTATATTACGGCGGTGGCAACGGGCCCTTGAGTGTACTCAGAAAGAGTCCAAAAGCTTAAACAAGACACGCTTCATAAAAAAAAGTACTCTTTTCATGACTTGTCTAGATCAGGCAGGACAGGTCCAGACTACGAACCCTTCCGAGCCACCTGCTCTCTAAAACACTTCCTGGGTGTGGAAATTGTCTCGATGTTTACATCTAGTTTGAGTTTTTGCCATTTAACTCTGTGACTTGATGAGGATTGCGTAACGAGAAGTGAACATTTCCTTAACTAAACCAAATGGTGTTCATGCAAAATCTCATGACGCTACAAGCAGGATTCGAACCTACACGGGGAAACCCCATTGGATTTCAAGTCCAACGCCTTAACCACTCGGCCATGGCAGCTGCGTGAGTATGATGTCACTGTTGTTGTATACGAGCCATGCGCTACTCATGTCAGGTCGAGACCTAAAAAATAAAGTAACGGAAGGACGGGGCACATACCAGCAGTGCCCTGTTGTCCTCACTTATTTCGCATACTTTCATACAATTAATAAAAATAGCAATATGCATCACTCAAAATGAGTGACAGGGCACAGATGAGCGGTAATCAACCACTGCACATTTCTACCCTCGTTTCCATATATTACGGCGGTGGCAACGGGCCCTTAAGTGTACTCAGAAAGAGTCCAAAAGCCTAAACAAGACACGCTTCATAAAAAAAATTACTCATTTCGTAACTTGTCTAGATCAGGCAGGATAGGTCCAGACTACAAACCCTTCCGAGCCACCTGCTCTCTAAAACACTTCCTAGGTGTGGAAATTGTTTCAATGTTTACATCTAGTTTGAGTTTTTGCCATTTAACTCTGTGACTTGATGAGGATTGCGTAACGAGAAGTGAACATTTCCTTAACTAAACCAAATGGTGTTCATGCAAAACCACACTACGCTGCAAGCAGGATTCGAACCTGCGCAGGGAAACCCCATTGGATTTCGAGTCCAACGCCTTAACCACTCGGCCATCGCAGCTGCATGAGTATGATGTCACTGTTGTCGTATACGAGCCATGCTCTGCTCATGTCAGGCGGAGACCAAAAAAATAAAGTAACGGAAGGACGGGGCACGTACCAGCAGTGCCCTGTTGTCCTCACTTATTTTGCATGCTTTCATACAATTAATAAAAATAGCAACATGCATCACTCAAAGTGAGTGAAAGGGCACAGATGAGTGGTAATCAATCACTGCATGTTTCTACCCACTTTTCCCTATATTACGGCGGTGGTAACAGGCCCTTAAGTGTACTAAGAAAGAGTCCAAAAGCCTAAACAAGACATGCATCATAAAAAAAAGTACTCTTTTCATGACTTGTCTAGATCAGGCAGGACAGGTCCAGACTACAAACCCTTCTGAGCCACCAGCTCTCTAAAACACTTCCTGGGTGTGGAAATTGTCTCAATGTTTACATCTAGTTTGAGTTTTTTCCATTTAACTCTGTAACTTGATGAGGATTGCGAACAAGAAGTGAACATTTCCTTAACTAAACCAAATGGTGTTCATGCAAAATCACACTACGCTGCAAGCAGGATTCGAACCTGCGCAGGGAAACCCCATTGGATTTCGAGTCCAACGCCTTAACCACTCGGCCATCGCAGCTGCATGAGTATGATGTCACTGTTGTCGTATACGAGCCATACTCTGCTCATGTCAGGCCGAGACCAAAAAATAAAGTAACAGAAGGACGGGGCACGTACCAGCAGTGCCCTGTTGTCCTCACTTATTTTGCATACTTTCATACAATTTATAAAAATAGCAACATGCATCACTCAAAGTGAGTGAAAAGGCACAGATGAGTGGTAATCAATCATTGCGCATTTCTACCCTCTTTTCCCTATATTACGGCGGTGGTAACGGGCCCTTAAGTGTACTAAGAAAGAGTCCAAAAGCCTAAACAAGACACGCTTCATAAAAAAATAATTACTCTTTTCATGACTTTTCTAGATCATGCAGGACAGGTCCAGACTACGAACCCTTCCGAGGCACCTGCTCTCTAAAACACTTCCTGGGTGTGGAAATTGTCTCAATGTTTACATCTAGTTTGAGTTTTTGCCGTTTAACTCTGTGACTTGATGAGGATTGCGTAATGAGAAGTGAACATTAACTTAACTTAACCAAATAGTGTTCATGCAAAATCTCATGCCGCTGCAAGCAGGTTTCGAACCTACGTGGGGAAAACCCATTGGATTTCAAGTCCAACGCCTTAACCACTCGGCCATCGCAGCTGCGTGAGTATGATGTCACTGTTGTCGTACACGAGCCCTGCGCTACTCATGTCAGGTCGAGACCTAAAAAATAAAGTAACGGAAGGACGGGGCACATACCAGCAGTGCCCTGTTGTCCTCACTTATTTCGCATACTTTCATACAATTAATAAAAATAGCAATACGCATCACTCAAAGTGAGTGACAGGGCACCGATGAGCGGTAATCAATCACTGCACATTTCTATCCTCGTTTCCCTATATTACGGCGGTGGCAACGGGCCCTTAAGTGTACTCAGAAAGAGTCCAAAAGCTTAAAGAAGACACGCTTCATAAAAAAAAGTACTCTTTTCATGACTTGTCTAGATCAGGCAGGACAGGTCCAGACTACAAACCCTTCCGAGCCACCAGCTCTCTAAAACACTTCCTAGGTGTGGAAATTGTTTCAATGTTTACATCTAGTTTGAGTTTTTGCCGTTTAACTCTGTGACTTGATGAGGATTGCGTAACAAGAAGTAAACATTTACTTAACTAAACCAAATGGTGTTCATGCAAAATCTCATGACACTGCAAGCAGGATTCGAACCTACGCGGGGAAACCCCATTGGATTTCAAGTCCAACGCCTTAACCACTCGGCCATCACAGCTGCGTGAGTATGATGTCACAGTTGTCGTATACGAGCCATGCACTACTCACGTCAGGCCGAGACATAAAAAATAAAGTAACAGAAGGACGGGACACGTACCAGCAGTGCCCTGTTGTCCTCACTTATTTGGCATGCTTTCATACAATTAATAAAAATAGCAATACGCATCACTCAAAGTGAGTGACAGGGCACCGATGAGCGGTAATCAATCACTGCACATTTCTATCCTCGTTTCCCTATATTACGGCGGTGGCAACGGGCCCTTAAGTGTACTCAGAAAGAGTCCAAAAGCTTAAACAAGACACGCTTCATAAAAAAAAGTACTCTTTTCATGACTTGTCTAGATCAGGCAGGACAGGTCCAGACTACGGACCCTTCCGAGCCACCTGCTCTCTAAAACACTTCCTGAGTGTGGAAATTGTCTCAATGTTTACATCTAGTATGAGTTTTTGCAGTTTAACTCTGTGACTTGATGAGGATTGCGTAATGAGAAGTGAACATTTACTTAACTAAACCAAATTGTGTTCATGCAAAATCTCATGCCGCTGCAAGCAGGATTCAAACCTACGCGGAGAAACCCCATTGGATTTCAAGTCCAACGCCTTAACCACTCGGCCATCGCAGCTGCGTGAGTATGATGTCACTGTTGTCGTATACGAGCCATGCGCTACTCATGTCAGGTCGAGACCTAAAAAATAAAGTAACGGAAGGACGGGGCACATACCAGCAGTGCCCTGTTGTCCTCACTTATTTCGCATACTTTCATACAATTAATAAAAATAGCAATATGCATCACTCAAAATGAGTGACAGGGCACAGATGAGCGGTAATCAATCACTGCACATTTCTACCCTCGTTTCTATATATTACGGCGGTGGCAACGGGCCCTTAAGTGTACTCAGAAAGAGTCCAAAAGCCTAAACAAGACACGCTTCATAAAAAAAATTACTCATTTCGTAACTTGTCTAGATCAGGCAGGATAGGTCCAGACTACAAACCCTTTCGAGCCACCTGCTCTCTAAAACACTTCCTAGGTGTGGAAATTGTTTTAATGTTTACATCTAGTTTGAGTTTTTGCCATTTAACTCTGTGACTTGATGAGGATTGCGTAACGAGAAGTGAACATTTCCTTAACTAAACCAAATGGTGTTCATGCAAAATCATACTATGCTGCAAGCAGGATTCGAACCTGCGCAGGGAAACCCCATTGGATTTCGAGTCCAACGCCTTAACCACTCGGCCATCGCAGCTGCATGAGTATGATGTCACTGTTGTCGTATACGAGCCATGCTCTGCTCATGTCAGGCGGAGACCAAAAAAATAAAGTAACGGAAGGACGGGGCACGTACCAGCAGTGCCCTGTTGTCCTCGCTTATTTTGCATGCTTTCATACAATTAATAAAAATAGCAACATGCATCACTCAAAGTGAGTGAAAGGGCACAGATGAGTGGTAATCAATCACTGCATGTTTCTACCCACTTTTCCCTATATTACGGCGGTGGTAACAGGCCCTTAAGTGTACTATGAAAGAGTCCAAAAGCCTAAACAAGACATGCATCATAAAAAAGTACTCTTTTCATGACTTGTCTAGATCAGGCAGGACAGGTCCAGACTACAAACCCTTCCGAGCCACCAGCTCTCTAAAACACTTCCTGGGTGTGGAAATTGTCTCAATGTTTACATCTAGTTTGAGTTTTTTCCATTTACCTCTGTGACTTGATGAGGATTGCGAACAAGAAGTGAACATTTCCTTAACTAAACCAAATGGTGTTCATGCAAAATCACACTAAGCTGCAAGCAGGATTAGAACCTGCGCAGGGAAACCCCATTGGATTTCGAGTCCAACGCCTTAACCACTCGGCCATCGCAGCTGCATGAGTATGATGTCACTGTTGTCGTATACGAGCCATACTCTGCTCATGTCAGGCCGAGACCAAAAAATAAAGTAACAGAAGGACGGGGCACGTACCAGCAGTGCCCTGTTGTCCTCACTTATTTTGCATGCTTTCAGACAATTAATAAAAATAGCAATACGCATCACTCAAAGTGAGTGACAGGGCACCGATGAGCGGTAATCAATCACTGCACATTTCTATCCTCGTTTCCCTATATTACGTCGGTGGCAACGGGCCCTTAAGTGTACTCAGAAAGAGTCCAAAAGCTTAAACAAGACACGCTCATTAAAAAAAAGTACTCTTTTCATGACTTGTCTAGATCAGGCCGGACAGGTCCAGACTACGAACCCTTCCGAGCCACCTGCTCTCTAAAACACTTCCTGAGTGTGGAAATTGTCTCAATGTTTACATCTAGTTTGAGTTTTTGCAGTTTAACTCTGTGACTTGATGAGGATTGCGTAATGAGAAGTGAACATTTACTTAACTAAACCAAATGGTGTTCATGCAAAATCTCATGCCGCTGCAAGCAGGATTCAAACCTACGCAGGGAAACCCCATTGGATTTCAAGTCCAACACCTTAACCACTCGGCCATCGCAGCTGCGTGAGTATGATGTCACTGTTGTCATATACGAGCCATGCGCTACTCATGTCAGGTCGAGACCTAAAAAATAAAGTAACGGAAGGACGGGGCACATACCAGCAGTGCCCTGTTGTCCTCACTTATTTCGCATACTTTCATACAATTAATAAAAATAGCAATATGCATCACTCAAAATGAGTGACAGGGCACAGATGAGCGGTAATCAACCACTGCACATTTCTACCCTCGTTTCCATATATTACGGCGGTGGCAATGGGCCCTTAAGTGTACTCAGAAAGAGTCCAAAAGCCTAAACAAGACACGCTTCATAAAAAAAATTACTCATTTCGTAACTTGTCTAGATCAGGCAGGATAGGTCCAGACTACAAACCCTTCCAAGCCACCTGCTCTCTAAAACACTTCCTAGGTGTGGAAATTGTTTCAATGTTTACATCTAGTTTGACTTTTTGCCGTTTAACTCTGTGACTTGATGAGGATTGCGTAACGAGAAGTGAACATTTCCTTAACTAAACCAAATGGTGTTCATGCAAAATCACACTACGCTGCAAGCAGGATTCGAACCTGCGCAGGGAAACCCCATTGGATTTCGAGTCCAACGCCTTAACCACTCGGCCATCGCAGCTGCATGAGTATGATGTCACTGTTGTCGTATACGAGCCATGCTCTGCTCATGTCAGGCGGAGGCCAAAAAAATAAAGTAACGGAAGGACGGGGCACGTACCAGCAGTGCCCTGTTGTCCTCACTTATTTTGCATGCTTTCATACAATTAATAAAAATAGCAACATGCATCACTCAAAGTGAGTGAAAGGGCACAGATGAGTGGTAATCAATCACTGCATGTTTCTACCCACTTTTCCCTATATTACGGCGGTGGTAACAGGCCCTTAAGTGTACTAAGAAAGAGTCCAAAAGCCTAAACAAGACATGCATCATAAAAAAAAAGTACTCTTTTCATGACTTGTCTAGATCAGGCAGGACAGGTCCAGACTACAAACCCTTCTGAGCCACCAGCTCTCTAAAACACTTCCTGGGTGTGGAAATTGTCTCAATGTTTACATCTAGTTTGAGTTTTTTCCATTTAACTCTGTAACTTGATGAGGATTGCGAACAAGAAGTGAACATTTCCTTAACTAAACCAAATGGTGTTCATGCAAAATCACACTACGCTGCAAGCAGGATTCGAACCTGCGCAGGGAAACCCCATTGGATTTCGAGTCCAACGCCTTAACTACTCGGCCATCGCAGCTGCATGAGTATGATGTCACTGTTGTCGTATACGAGCCATACTCTGCTCATGTCAGGCCGAGACCAAAAAATAAAGTAACAGAAGGACGGGGCACGTACCAGCAGTGCCCTGTTGTCCTCACTTATTTTGCATGCTTTCATACAATTAATAAAAATAGCAACATGCATCACTCAAAGTGAGTGAAAAGGCACAGATGAGTGGTAATCAATCATTGCGCATTTCTACCCTCTTTTCCCTATATTACGGCGGTGGTAACGGGCCCTTAAGTGTACTAAGAAAGAGTCCAAAAGCCTAAACAAGACACGCTTCATAAAAAAATAATTACTCTTTTCATGACTTGTCTAGATCATGCAGGACAGGTCCAGACTACGAACCCTTCCGAGATACCTGCTCTCTAAAACACTTCCTGGGTGTGGAAATTGTCTCAATGTTTACATCTAGTTTGAGTTTTTGCAGTTTAACTCTGTGACTTGATGAGGATTGCGTAATGAGAAGTGAACATTAACTTAACTTAACCAAATAGTGTTCATGCAAAATCTCATGCCGCTGCAAGCAGGTTTCGAACCTACGTGGGGAAAACCCATTGGATTTCAAGTCCAACGCCTTAACCACTCGGCCATCGCAGCTGCATGAGTATGATGTCACAGTTGTCGTATACTAGCCATGCACTACTCACGTCAGGCCGAGACATAAAAAATAAAGTAACAGGACGGGGCACGTACCAGCAGTGCCCTGTTGTCCTCACTTATTTTGCATGCTTTCATACAATTAATAAAAATAGCAATACGCATCACTCAAAGTGAGTGACAGGGCACCGATGAGCGGTAATCAATCACTGCACATTTCTATCCTCGTTTCCCTATATTACGGCGGTGGCAACGGGCCCTTAAGTGTACTCAGAAAGAGTCCAAAAGCTTAAACAAGACACGCTTCATAAAAAAAAGTACTCTTTTCATGACTTGTCTAGATCAGGTAGGACAGGTCCAGACTACGAACCCTTCCGAGCCACCTGCTCTCTAAAACACTTCCTGGGTGTGGAAATTGTCTCAATGTTTACATCTAGTTTGAGTTTTTGCAGTTTAACTCTGTGACTTGATGAGGATTGCGTAATGAGAAGTGAACATTAACTTAACTTAACCAAATAGTGTTCATGCAAAATCTCATGCCGCTGCAAGCAGGTTTCGAACCTACGTGGGGAAAACCCATTGGATTTCAAGTCCAACGCCTTAACCACTCGGCCATCGCAGCTGCGTGAGTATGATGTCACTGTTGTCGTATACGAGCCCTGCGCTACTCATGTCAGATTGAGACCTAAAAAATAAAGTAACGGAAGGACGGGGCACATACCAGCAGTGCCCTGTTGTCCTCACTTATTTCGCATACTTTCATACAATTAATAAAAATAGCAATACGCATCACTCAAAGTGAGTGACAGGGCACCGATGAGCGGTAATCAATCACTGCACATTTCTATCCTCGTTTCCCTATATTACGGCGGTGGCAACGGGCCCTTAAGTGTACTCAGAAAGAGTCCAAAAGCTTAAAGAAGACACGCTTCATAAAAAAAAAGTACTCTTTTCATGACTTGTCTAGATCAGGCAGGACAGGTCCAGACTACAAACCCTTCCGAGCCACCAGCTCTCTAAAACACTTCCTAGGTGTGGAAATTGTTTCAATGTTTACATCTAGTTTGAGTTTTTGCCGTTTAACTCTGTGACTTGATGAGGATTGCGTAACAAGAAGTAAACATTTACTTAACTAAACCAAATGGTGTTCATGCAAAATCTCATGACGCTGCAAGCAGGATTCGAACCTACGCGGGGAAACCCCATTGGATTTCAAGTCCAACGCCTTAACCACTCGGCCATCGCAGCTGCGTGAGTATGATGTCACAGTTGTCGTATACGAGCCATGCACTACTCACGTCAGGCCGAGACATAAAAAATAAAGTAACAGAAGGACGGGACACGTACCAGCAGTGCCCTGTTGTCCTCACTTATTTGGCATGCTTTCATACAATTAATAAAAATAGCAATACGCATCACTCAAAGTGAGTGACAGGGCACCGATGAGCGGTAATCAATCACTGCACATTTCTATCCTCGTTTCCCTATATTACGGCGGTGGCAACGGGCCCTTAAGTGTACTCAGAAAGAGTCCAAAAGCTTAAACAAGACACGCTTCATAAAAAAAAGTACTCTTTTCATGACTTGTCTAGATCAGGCAGGACAGGTCCAGACTACGAACCCTTCCGAGCCACCTGCTCTCTAAAACACTTCCTGGGTGTGGAAATTGTCTCAATGTTTACATCTAGTTTGAGTTTTTGCCATTTAACTCTGTGACTTGATGAGGATTGCGTAACGAGAAGTGAACATTTCCTTAACTAAACCAAATGGTGTTCATGCAAAATCTCATGACGCTTCAAGCAGGATTCGAACCTACGCGGGGAAACCCCATTGGATTTCAAGTCCAACGCCTTAACCACTCGGACATCGCAGCTGCGTGAGTATGATGTCACAGTTGTCGTATACGAGCCATGCACTACTCACGTCAGGCCGAGACATAAAAAATAAAGTAACAGAAGGACGGGGCACGTACCAGCAGTGCCCTGTTGTCCTCACTTATTTCGCATACTTTCATACAATTAATAAAAATAGCAATATGCATCACTCAAAATGAGTGACAGGGCACAGATGAGCGGTAATCAATCACTGCACATTTCTACCCTCGTTTCGATATATTACGGCGGTGGCAACGGGCCCTTAAGTGTACTCAGAAAGAGTCCAAAAGCCTAAACAAGACACGCTTCATAAAAAAAATTACTCATTTCGTAACTTGTCTAGATCAGGCAGGATAGGTCCAGACTACAAACCCTTCCGAGCCACCTGCTCTCTAAAACACTTCCTAGGTGTGGAAATTGTTTTAATGTTTACATCTAGTTTGAGTTTTTTCCATTTAACTCTGTGACTTGATGAGGATTGCGAACAAGAAGTGAACATTTCCTTAACTAAACCAAATGGTGTTCATGCAAAATCACACTACGCTGCAAGCAGGATTCGAACCTGCGCAGGGAAACGCCATTGGATTTCGAGTCCAACGCCTTAACCACTCGGCCATCGCAGCTGCATGAGTATGATGTCACTGTTGTCGTATACGAGCCATACTCTGCTCATGTCAGGCCGAGACCAAAAAATAAAGTAACAGAAGGACGGGGCACGTACCAGCAGTGCCCTGTTGTCCTCACTTATTTTACATGCTTTCATACAATTAATAAAAATAGCAACATGCATCACTCAAAGTGAGTGAAAGGGCACAGATGAGTGGTAATCAATCATTGCGCATTTCTACCCTCTTTTCCCTATATTACAGCGGTGGTAACGGGCCCTTAAGTGTACTAAGAAAGAGTCCAAAAGCCTAAACAAGACACGCTTCATAAAAAAATAATTACTCTTTTCATGACTTGTCTAGATCATGCAGGACAGGTCCAGACTACGAACCCTTCCGAGGCACCTGCTCTCTAAAACACTTCCTGGGTGTGGAAATTGTCTCAATGTTTACATCTAGTTTGAGTTTTTGCCGTTTAACTCTGTGACTTGATGAGGATTGCGTAACAAGAAGTAAACATTTACTTAACTAAACCAAATGGTGTTCATGCAAAATCTCATGACGCTGCAAGCAGGATTCGAACCTACGCGGGGAAACCCCATTGGATTTCAAGTCCAACGCCTTAACCACTCGGCCATCGCAGCTGCGTGAGTATGATGTCACAGTTGTCGTATACGAGCCATGCACTACTCACGTCAGGCCGAGACATAAAAAATAAAGTAACAGAAGGACGGGACACGTACCAGCAGTGCCCTGTTGTCCTCACTTATTTGGCATGCTTTCATACAATTAATAAAAATAGCAATACGCATCACTCAAAGTGAGTGACAGGGCACCGATGAGCGGTAATCAATCACTGCACATTTCTATCCTCGTTTCCCTATATTACGGCGGTGGCAACGGGCCCTTAAGTGTACTCAGAAAGAGTCCAAAAGCTTAAACAAGACACGCTTCATAAAAAAAAGTACTCTTTTCATGACTTGTCTAGATCAGGCAGGACAGGTCCAGACTACGAACCCTTCCGAGCCACCTGCTCTCTAAAACACTTCCTGGGTGTGGAAATTGTCTCGATGTTTACATCTAGTTTGAGTTTTTGCCATTTAACTCTGTGACTTGATGAGGATTGCGTAACGAGAAGTGAACATTTCCTTAACTAAACCAAATGGTGTTCATGCAAAATCTCATGACGCTACAAGCAGGATTCGAACCTACACGGGGAAACCCCATTGGATTTCAAGTCCAACGCCTTAACCACTCGGCCATGGCAGCTGCGTGAGTATGATGTCACTGTTGTTGTATACGAGCCATGCGCTACTCATGTCAGGTCGAGACCTAAAAAATAAAGTAACGGAAGGACGGGGCACATACCAGCAGTGCCCTGTTGTCCTCACTTATTTCGCATACTTTCATACAATTAATAAAAATAGCAATATGCATCACTCAAAATGAGTGACAGGGCACAGATGAGCGGTAATCAACCACTGCACATTTCTACCCTCGTTTCCATATATTACGGCGGTGGCAACGGGCCCTTAAGTGTACTCAGAAAGAGTCCAAAAGCCTAAACAAGACACGCTTCATAAAAAAAATTACTCATTTCGTAACTTGTCTAGATCAGGCAGGATAGGTCCAGACTACAAACCCTTCCGAGCCACCTGCTCTCTAAAACACTTCCTAGGTGTGGAAATTGTTTCAATGTTTACATCTAGTTTGAGTTTTTGCCATTTAACTCTGTGACTTGATGAGGATTGCGTAACGAGAAGTGAACATTTCCTTAACTAAACCAAATGGTGTTCATGCAAAACCACACTACGCTGCAAGCAGGATTCGAACCTGCGCAGGGAAACCCCATTGGATTTCGAGTCCAACGCCTTAACCACTCGGCCATCGCAGCTGCATGAGTATGATGTCACTGTTGTCGTATACGAGCCATGCTCTGCTCATGTCAGGCGGAGACCAAAAAAATAAAGTAACGGAAGGACGGGGCACGTACCAGCAGTGCCCTGTTGTCCTCACTTATTTTGCATGCTTTCATACAATTAATAAAAATAGCAACATGCATCACTCAAAGTGAGTGAAAGGGCACAGATGAGTGGTAATCAATCACTGCATGTTTCTACCCACTTTTCCCTATATTACGGCGGTGGTAACAGGCCCTTAAGTGTACTAAGAAAGAGTCCAAAAGCCTAAACAAGACATGCATCATAAAAAAAAGTACTCTTTTCATGACTTGTCTAGATCAGGCAGGACAGGTCCAGACTACAAACCCTTCTGAGCCACCAGCTCTCTAAAACACTTCCTGGGTGTGGAAATTGTCTCAATGTTTACATCTAGTTTGAGTTTTTTCCATTTAACTCTGTAACTTGATGAGGATTGCGAACAAGAAGTGAACATTTCCTTAACTAAACCAAATGGTGTTCATGCAAAATCACACTACGCTGCAAGCAGGATTCGAACCTGCGCAGGGAAACCCCATTGGATTTCGAGTCCAACGCCTTAACCACTCGGCCATCGCAGCTGCATGAGTATGATGTCACTGTTGTCGTATACGAGCCATACTCTGCTCATGTCAGGCCGAGACCAAAAAATAAAGTAACAGAAGGACGGGGCACGTACCAGCAGTGCCCTGTTGTCCTCACTTATTTTGCATACTTTCATACAATTTATAAAAATAGCAACATGCATCACTCAAAGTGAGTGAAAAGGCACAGATGAGTGGTAATCAATCATTGCGCATTTCTACCCTCTTTTCCCTATATTACGGCGGTGGTAACGGGCCCTTAAGTGTACTAAGAAAGAGTCCAAAAGCCTAAACAAGACACGCTTCATAAAAAAATAATTACTCTTTTCATGACTTGTCTAGATCATGCAGGACAGGTCCAGACTACGAACCCTTCCGAGGCACCTGCTCTCTAAAACACTTCCTGGGTGTGGAAATTGTCTCAATGTTTACATCTAGTTTGAGTTTTTGCCGTTTAACTCTGTGACTTGATGAGGATTGCGTAATGAGAAGTGAACATTAACTTAACTTAACCAAATAGTGTTCATGCAAAATCTCATGCCGCTGCAAGCAGGTTTCGAACCTACGTGGGGAAAACCCATTGGATTTCAAGTCCAACGCCTTAACCACTCGGCCATCGCAGCTGCGTGAGTATGATGTCACTGTTGTCGTACACGAGCCCTGCGCTACTCATGTCAGGTCGAGACCTAAAAAATAAAGTAACGGAAGGACGGGGCACATACCAGCAGTGCCCTGTTGTCCTCACTTATTTCGCATACTTTCATACAATTAATAAAAATAGCAATACGCATCACTCAAAGTGAGTGACAGGGCACCGATGAGCGGTAATCAATCACTGCACATTTCTATCCTCGTTTCCCTATATTACGGCGGTGGCAACGGGCCCTTAAGTGTACTCAGAAAGAGTCCAAAAGCTTAAAGAAGACACGCTTCATAAAAAAAAGTACTCTTTTCATGACTTGTCTAGATCAGGCAGGACAGGTCCAGACTACAAACCCTTCCGAGCCACCAGCTCTCTAAAACACTTCCTAGGTGTGGAAATTGTTTCAATGTTTACATCTAGTTTGAGTTTTTGCCGTTTAACTCTGTGACTTGATGAGGATTGCGTAACAAGAAGTAAACATTTACTTAACTAAACCAAATGGTGTTCATGCAAAATCTCATGACACTGCAAGCAGGATTCGAACCTACGCGGGGAAACCCCATTGGATTTCAAGTCCAACGCCTTAACCACTCGGCCATCACAGCTGCGTGAGTATGATGTCACAGTTGTCGTATACGAGCCATGCACTACTCACGTCAGGCCGAGACATAAAAAATAAAGTAACAGAAGGACGGGACACGTACCAGCAGTGCCCTGTTGTCCTCACTTATTTGGCATGCTTTCATACAATTAATAAAAATAGCAATACGCATCACTCAAAGTGAGTGACAGGGCACCGATGAGCGGTAATCAATCACTGCACATTTCTATCCTCGTTTCCCTATATTACGGCGGTGGCAACGGGCCCTTAAGTGTACTCAGAAAGAGTCCAAAAGCTTAAACAAGACACGCTTCATAAAAAAAAGTACTCTTTTCATGACTTGTCTAGATCAGGCAGGACAGGTCCAGACTACGGACCCTTCCGAGCCACCTGCTCTCTAAAACACTTCCTGAGTGTGGAAATTGTCTCAATGTTTACATCTAGTATGAGTTTTTGCAGTTTAACTCTGTGACTTGATGAGGATTGCGTAATGAGAAGTGAACATTTACTTAACTAAACCAAATTGTGTTCATGCAAAATCTCATGCCGCTGCAAGCAGGATTCAAACCTACGCGGAGAAACCCCATTGGATTTCAAGTCCAACGCCTTAACCACTCGGCCATCGCAGCTGCGTGAGTATGATGTCACTGTTGTCGTATACGAGCCATGCGCTACTCATGTCAGGTCGAGACCTAAAAAATAAAGTAACGGAAGGACGGGGCACATACCAGCAGTGCCCTGTTGTCCTCACTTATTTCGCATACTTTCATACAATTAATAAAAATAGCAATATGCATCACTCAAAATGAGTGACAGGGCACAGATGAGCGGTAATCAATCACTGCACATTTCTACCCTCGTTTCTATATATTACGGCGGTGGCAACGGGCCCTTAAGTGTACTCAGAAAGAGTCCAAAAGCCTAAACAAGACACGCTTCATAAAAAAAATTACTCATTTCGTAACTTGTCTAGATCAGGCAGGATAGGTCCAGACTACAAACCCTTTCGAGCCACCTGCTCTCTAAAACACTTCCTAGGTGTGGAAATTGTTTTAATGTTTACATCTAGTTTGAGTTTTTGCCATTTAACTCTGTGACTTGATGAGGATTGCGTAACGAGAAGTGAACATTTCCTTAACTAAACCAAATGGTGTTCATGCAAAATCATACTATGCTGCAAGCAGGATTCGAACCTGCGCAGGGAAACCCCATTGGATTTCGAGTCCAACGCCTTAACCACTCGGCCATCGCAGCTGCATGAGTATGATGTCACTGTTGTCGTATACGAGCCATGCTCTGCTCATGTCAGGCGGAGACCAAAAAAATAAAGTAACGGAAGGACGGGGCACGTACCAGCAGTGCCCTGTTGTCCTCGCTTATTTTGCATGCTTTCATACAATTAATAAAAATAGCAACATGCATCACTCAAAGTGAGTGAAAGGGCACAGATGAGTGGTAATCAATCACTGCATGTTTCTACCCACTTTTCCCTATATTACGGCGGTGGTAACAGGCCCTTAAGTGTACTATGAAAGAGTCCAAAAGCCTAAACAAGACATGCATCATAAAAAAGTACTCTTTTCATGACTTGTCTAGATCAGGCAGGACAGGTCCAGACTACAAACCCTTCCGAGCCACCAGCTCTCTAAAACACTTCCTGGGTGTGGAAATTGTCTCAATGTTTACATCTAGTTTGAGTTTTTTCCATTTACCTCTGTGACTTGATGAGGATTGCGAACAAGAAGTGAACATTTCCTTAACTAAACCAAATGGTGTTCATGCAAAATCACACTAAGCTGCAAGCAGGATTAGAACCTGCGCAGGGAAACCCCATTGGATTTCGAGTCCAACGCCTTAACCACTCGGCCATCGCAGCTGCATGAGTATGATGTCACTGTTGTCGTATACGAGCCATACTCTGCTCATGTCAGGCCGAGACCAAAAAATAAAGTAACAGAAGGACGGGGCACGTACCAGCAGTGCCCTGTTGTCCTCACTTATTTTGCATGCTTTCAGACAATTAATAAAAATAGCAATACGCATCACTCAAAGTGAGTGACAGGGCACCGATGAGCGGTAATCAATCACTGCACATTTCTATCCTCGTTTCCCTATATTACGTCGGTGGCAACGGGCCCTTAAGTGTACTCAGAAAGAGTCCAAAAGCTTAAACAAGACACGCTCATTAAAAAAAAGTACTCTTTTCATGACTTGTCTAGATCAGGCCGGACAGGTCCAGACTACGAACCCTTCCGAGCCACCTGCTCTCTAAAACACTTCCTGAGTGTGGAAATTGTCTCAATGTTTACATCTAGTTTGAGTTTTTGCAGTTTAACTCTGTGACTTGATGAGGATTGCGTAATGAGAAGTGAACATTTACTTAACTAAACCAAATGGTGTTCATGCAAAATCTCATGCCGCTGCAAGCAGGATTCAAACCTACGCAGGGAAACCCCATTGGATTTCAAGTCCAACACCTTAACCACTCGGCCATCGCAGCTGCGTGAGTATGATGTCACTGTTGTCATATACGAGCCATGCGCTACTCATGTCAGGTCGAGACCTAAAAAATAAAGTAACGGAAGGACGGGGCACATACCAGCAGTGCCCTGTTGTCCTCACTTATTTCGCATACTTTCATACAATTAATAAAAATAGCAATATGCATCACTCAAAATGAGTGACAGGGCACAGATGAGCGGTAATCAACCACTGCACATTTCTACCCTCGTTTCCATATATTACGGCGGTGGCAATGGGCCCTTAAGTGTACTCAGAAAGAGTCCAAAAGCCTAAACAAGACACGCTTCATAAAAAAAATTACTCATTTCGTAACTTGTCTAGATCAGGCAGGATAGGTCCAGACTACAAACCCTTCCAAGCCACCTGCTCTCTAAAACACTTCCTAGGTGTGGAAATTGTTTCAATGTTTACATCTAGTTTGACTTTTTGCCGTTTAACTCTGTGACTTGATGAGGATTGCGTAACGAGAAGTGAACATTTCCTTAACTAAACCAAATGGTGTTCATGCAAAATCACACTACGCTGCAAGCAGGATTCGAACCTGCGCAGGGAAACCCCATTGGATTTCGAGTCCAACGCCTTAACCACTCGGCCATCGCAGCTGCATGAGTATGATGTCACTGTTGTCGTATACGAGCCATGCTCTGCTCATGTCAGGCGGAGGCCAAAAAAATAAAGTAACGGAAGGACGGGGCACGTACCAGCAGTGCCCTGTTGTCCTCACTTATTTTGCATGCTTTCATACAATTAATAAAAATAGCAACATGCATCACTCAAAGTGAGTGAAAGGGCACAGATGAGTGGTAATCAATCACTGCATGTTTCTACCCACTTTTCCCTATATTACGGCGGTGGTAACAGGCCCTTAAGTGTACTAAGAAAGAGTCCAAAAGCCTAAACAAGACATGCATCATAAAAAAAAAGTACTCTTTTCATGACTTGTCTAGATCAGGCAGGACAGGTCCAGACTACAAACCCTTCTGAGCCACCAGCTCTCTAAAACACTTCCTGGGTGTGGAAATTGTCTCAATGTTTACATCTAGTTTGAGTTTTTTCCATTTAACTCTGTAACTTGATGAGGATTGCGAACAAGAAGTGAACATTTCCTTAACTAAACCAAATGGTGTTCATGCAAAATCACACTACGCTGCAAGCAGGATTCGAACCTGCGCAGGGAAACCCCATTGGATTTCGAGTCCAACGCCTTAACTACTCGGCCATCGCAGCTGCATGAGTATGATGTCACTGTTGTCGTATACGAGCCATACTCTGCTCATGTCAGGCCGAGACCAAAAAATAAAGTAACAGAAGGACGGGGCACGTACCAGCAGTGCCCTGTTGTCCTCACTTATTTTGCATGCTTTCATACAATTAATAAAAATAGCAACATGCATCACTCAAAGTGAGTGAAAAGGCACAGATGAGTGGTAATCAATCATTGCGCATTTCTACCCTCTTTTCCCTATATTACGGCGGTGGTAACGGGCCCTTAAGTGTACTAAGAAAGAGTCCAAAAGCCTAAACAAGACACGCTTCATAAAAAAATAATTACTCTTTTCATGACTTGTCTAGATCATGCAGGACAGGTCCAGACTACGAACCCTTCCGAGATACCTGCTCTCTAAAACACTTCCTGGGTGTGGAAATTGTCTCAATGTTTACATCTAGTTTGAGTTTTTGCAGTTTAACTCTGTGACTTGATGAGGATTGCGTAATGAGAAGTGAACATTAACTTAACTTAACCAAATAGTGTTCATGCAAAATCTCATGCCGCTGCAAGCAGGTTTCGAACCTACGTGGGGAAAACCCATTGGATTTCAAGTCCAACGCCTTAACCACTCGGCCATCGCAGCTGCATGAGTATGATGTCACAGTTGTCGTATACTAGCCATGCACTACTCACGTCAGGCCGAGACATAAAAAATAAAGTAACAGGACGGGGCACGTACCAGCAGTGCCCTGTTGTCCTCACTTATTTTGCATGCTTTCATACAATTAATAAAAATAGCAATACGCATCACTCAAAGTGAGTGACAGGGCACCGATGAGCGGTAATCAATCACTGCACATTTCTATCCTCGTTTCCCTATATTACGGCGGTGGCAACGGGCCCTTAAGTGTACTCAGAAAGAGTCCAAAAGCTTAAACAAGACACGCTTCATAAAAAAAAGTACTCTTTTCATGACTTGTCTAGATCAGGTAGGACAGGTCCAGACTACGAACCCTTCCGAGCCACCTGCTCTCTAAAACACTTCCTGGGTGTGGAAATTGTCTCAATGTTTACATCTAGTTTGAGTTTTTGCAGTTTAACTCTGTGACTTGATGAGGATTGCGTAATGAGAAGTGAACATTAACTTAACTTAACCAAATAGTGTTCATGCAAAATCTCATGCCGCTGCAAGCAGGTTTCGAACCTACGTGGGGAAAACCCATTGGATTTCAAGTCCAACGCCTTAACCACTCGGCCATCGCAGCTGCGTGAGTATGATGTCACTGTTGTCGTATACGAGCCCTGCGCTACTCATGTCAGATTGAGACCTAAAAAATAAAGTAACGGAAGGACGGGGCACATACCAGCAGTGCCCTGTTGTCCTCACTTATTTCGCATACTTTCATACAATTAATAAAAATAGCAATACGCATCACTCAAAGTGAGTGACAGGGCACCGATGAGCGGTAATCAATCACTGCACATTTCTATCCTCGTTTCCCTATATTACGGCGGTGGCAACGGGCCCTTAAGTGTACTCAGAAAGAGTCCAAAAGCTTAAAGAAGACACGCTTCATAAAAAAAAAGTACTCTTTTCATGACTTGTCTAGATCAGGCAGGACAGGTCCAGACTACAAACCCTTCCGAGCCACCAGCTCTCTAAAACACTTCCTAGGTGTGGAAATTGTTTCAATGTTTACATCTAGTTTGAGTTTTTGCCGTTTAACTCTGTGACTTGATGAGGATTGCGTAACAAGAAGTAAACATTTACTTAACTAAACCAAATGGTGTTCATGCAAAATCTCATGACGCTGCAAGCAGGATTCGAACCTACGCGGGGAAACCCCATTGGATTTCAAGTCCAACGCCTTAACCACTCGGCCATCGCAGCTGCGTGAGTATGATGTCACAGTTGTCGTATACGAGCCATGCACTACTCACGTCAGGCCGAGACATAAAAAATAAAGTAACAGAAGGACGGGACACGTACCAGCAGTGCCCTGTTGTCCTCACTTATTTGGCATGCTTTCATACAATTAATAAAAATAGCAATACGCATCACTCAAAGTGAGTGACAGGGCACCGATGAGCGGTAATCAATCACTGCACATTTCTATCCTCGTTTCCCTATATTACGGCGGTGGCAACGGGCCCTTAAGTGTACTCAGAAAGAGTCCAAAAGCTTAAACAAGACACGCTTCATAAAAAAAAGTACTCTTTTCATGACTTGTCTAGATCAGGCAGGACAGGTCCAGACTACGAACCCTTCCGAGCCACCTGCTCTCTAAAACACTTCCTGGGTGTGGAAATTGTCTCAATGTTTACATCTAGTTTGAGTTTTTGCCATTTAACTCTGTGACTTGATGAGGATTGCGTAACGAGAAGTGAACATTTCCTTAACTAAACCAAATGGTGTTCATGCAAAATCTCATGACGCTTCAAGCAGGATTCGAACCTACGCGGGGAAACCCCATTGGATTTCAAGTCCAACGCCTTAACCACTCGGACATCGCAGCTGCGTGAGTATGATGTCACAGTTGTCGTATACGAGCCATGCACTACTCACGTCAGGCCGAGACATAAAAAATAAAGTAACAGAAGGACGGGGCACGTACCAGCAGTGCCCTGTTGTCCTCACTTATTTCGCATACTTTCATACAATTAATAAAAATAGCAATATGCATCACTCAAAATGAGTGACAGGGCACAGATGAGCGGTAATCAATCACTGCACATTTCTACCCTCGTTTCGATATATTACGGCGGTGGCAACGGGCCCTTAAGTGTACTCAGAAAGAGTCCAAAAGCCTAAACAAGACACGCTTCATAAAAAAAATTACTCATTTCGTAACTTGTCTAGATCAGGCAGGATAGGTCCAGACTACAAACCCTTCCGAGCCACCTGCTCTCTAAAACACTTCCTAGGTGTGGAAATTGTTTTAATGTTTACATCTAGTTTGAGTTTTTTCCATTTAACTCTGTGACTTGATGAGGATTGCGAACAAGAAGTGAACATTTCCTTAACTAAACCAAATGGTGTTCATGCAAAATCACACTACGCTGCAAGCAGGATTCGAACCTGCGCAGGGAAACGCCATTGGATTTCGAGTCCAACGCCTTAACCACTCGGCCATCGCAGCTGCATGAGTATGATGTCACTGTTGTCGTATACGAGCCATACTCTGCTCATGTCAGGCCGAGACCAAAAAATAAAGTAACAGAAGGACGGGGCACGTACCAGCAGTGCCCTGTTGTCCTCACTTATTTTACATGCTTTCATACAATTAATAAAAATAGCAACATGCATCACTCAAAGTGAGTGAAAGGGCACAGATGAGTGGTAATCAATCATTGCGCATTTCTACCCTCTTTTCCCTATATTACAGCGGTGGTAACGGGCCCTTAAGTGTACTAAGAAAGAGTCCAAAAGCCTAAACAAGACACGCTTCATAAAAAAATAATTACTCTTTTCATGACTTGTCTAGATCATGCAGGACAGGTCCAGACTACGAACCCTTCCGAGATACCTGCTCTCTAAAACACTTCCTGGGTGTGGAAATTGTCTCAATGTTTACATCTAGTTTGAGTTTTTGCAGTTTAACTCTGTGACTTGATGAGGATTGCGTAATGAGAAGTGAACATTAACTTAACTTAACCAAATAGTGTTCATGCAAAATCTCATGCCGCTGCAAGCAGGTTTCGAACCTACGTGGGGAAAACCCATTGGATTTCAAGTCCAACGCCTTAACCACTCGGCCATCGCAGCTGCATGAGTATGATGTCACAGTTGTCGTATACTAGCCATGCACTACTCACGTCAGGCCGAGACATAAAAAATAAAGTAACAGGACGGGGCACGTACCAGCAGTGCCCTGTTGTCCTCACTTATTTTGCATGCTTTCATACAATTAATAAAAATAGCAATACGCATCACTCAAAGTGAGTGACAGGGCACCGATGAGCGGTAATCAATCACTGCACATTTCTATCCTCGTTTCCCTATATTACGGCGGTGGCAACGGGCCCTTAAGTGTACTCAGAAAGAGTCCAAAAGCTTAAACAAGACACGCTTCATAAAAAAAAGTACTCTTTTCATGACTTGTCTAGATCAGGTAGGACAGGTCCAGACTACGAACCCTTCCGAGCCACCTGCTCTCTAAAACACTTCCTGGGTGTGGAAATTGTCTCAATGTTTACATCTAGTTTGAGTTTTTGCAGTTTAACTCTGTGACTTGATGAGGATTGCGTAATGAGAAGTGAACATTAACTTAACTTAACCAAATAGTGTTCATGCAAAATCTCATGCCGCTGCAAGCAGGTTTCGAACCTACGTGGGGAAAACCCATTGGATTTCAAGTCCAACGCCTTAACCACTCGGCCATCGCAGCTGCGTGAGTATGATGTCACTGTTGTCGTATACGAGCCCTGCGCTACTCATGTCAGATTGAGACCTAAAAAATAAAGTAACGGAAGGACGGGGCACATACCAGCAGTGCCCTGTTGTCCTCACTTATTTCGCATACTTTCATACAATTAATAAAAATAGCAATACGCATCACTCAAAGTGAGTGACAGGGCACCGATGAGCGGTAATCAATCACTGCACATTTCTATCCTCGTTTCCCTATATTACGGCGGTGGCAACGGGCCCTTAAGTGTACTCAGAAAGAGTCCAAAAGCTTAAAGAAGACACGCTTCATAAAAAAAAAGTACTCTTTTCATGACTTGTCTAGATCAGGCAGGACAGGTCCAGACTACAAACCCTTCCGAGCCACCAGCTCTCTAAAACACTTCCTAGGTGTGGAAATTGTTTCAATGTTTACATCTAGTTTGAGTTTTTGCCGTTTAACTCTGTGACTTGATGAGGATTGCGTAACAAGAAGTAAACATTTACTTAACTAAACCAAATGGTGTTCATGCAAAATCTCATGACGCTGCAAGCAGGATTCGAACCTACGCGGGGAAACCCCATTGGATTTCAAGTCCAACGCCTTAACCACTCGGCCATCGCAGCTGCGTGAGTATGATGTCACAGTTGTCGTATACGAGCCATGCACTACTCACGTCAGGCCGAGACATAAAAAATAAAGTAACAGAAGGACGGGACACGTACCAGCAGTGCCCTGTTGTCCTCACTTATTTGGCATGCTTTCATACAATTAATAAAAATAGCAATACGCATCACTCAAAGTGAGTGACAGGGCACCGATGAGCGGTAATCAATCACTGCACATTTCTATCCTCGTTTCCCTATATTACGGCGGTGGCAACGGGCCCTTAAGTGTACTCAGAAAGAGTCCAAAAGCTTAAACAAGACACGCTTCATAAAAAAAAGTACTCTTTTCATGACTTGTCTAGATCAGGCAGGACAGGTCCAGACTACGAACCCTTCCGAGCCACCTGCTCTCTAAAACACTTCCTGGGTGTGGAAATTGTCTCAATGTTTACATCTAGTTTGAGTTTTTGCCATTTAACTCTGTGACTTGATGAGGATTGCGTAACGAGAAGTGAACATTTCCTTAACTAAACCAAATGGTGTTCATGCAAAATCTCATGACGCTTCAAGCAGGATTCGAACCTACGCGGGGAAACCCCATTGGATTTCAAGTCCAACGCCTTAACCACTCGGACATCGCAGCTGCGTGAGTATGATGTCACAGTTGTCGTATACGAGCCATGCACTACTCACGTCAGGCCGAGACATAAAAAATAAAGTAACAGAAGGACGGGGCACGTACCAGCAGTGCCCTGTTGTCCTCACTTATTTCGCATACTTTCATACAATTAATAAAAATAGCAATATGCATCACTCAAAATGAGTGACAGGGCACAGATGAGCGGTAATCAATCACTGCACATTTCTACCCTCGTTTCGATATATTACGGCGGTGGCAACGGGCCCTTAAGTGTACTCAGAAAGAGTCCAAAAGCCTAAACAAGACACGCTTCATAAAAAAAATTACTCATTTCGTAACTTGTCTAGATCAGGCAGGATAGGTCCAGACTACAAACCCTTCCGAGCCACCTGCTCTCTAAAACACTTCCTAGGTGTGGAAATTGTTTTAATGTTTACATCTAGTTTGAGTTTTTTCCATTTAACTCTGTGACTTGATGAGGATTGCGAACAAGAAGTGAACATTTCCTTAACTAAACCAAATGGTGTTCATGCAAAATCACACTACGCTGCAAGCAGGATTCGAACCTGCGCAGGGAAACGCCATTGGATTTCGAGTCCAACGCCTTAACCACTCGGCCATCGCAGCTGCATGAGTATGATGTCACTGTTGTCGTATACGAGCCATACTCTGCTCATGTCAGGCCGAGACCAAAAAATAAAGTAACAGAAGGACGGGGCACGTACCAGCAGTGCCCTGTTGTCCTCACTTATTTTACATGCTTTCATACAATTAATAAAAATAGCAACATGCATCACTCAAAGTGAGTGAAAGGGCACAGATGAGTGGTAATCAATCATTGCGCATTTCTACCCTCTTTTCCCTATATTACAGCGGTGGTAACGGGCCCTTAAGTGTACTAAGAAAGAGTCCAAAAGCCTAAACAAGACACGCTTCATAAAAAAATAATTACTCTTTTCATGACTTGTCTAGATCATGCAGGACAGGTCCAGACTACGAACCCTTCCGAGGCACCTGCTCTCTAAAACACTTCCTGGGTGTGGAAATTGTCTCAATGTTTACATCTAGTTTGAGTTTTTGCCGTTTAACTCTGTGACTTGATGAGGATTGCGTAACAAGAAGTAAACATTTACTTAACTAAACCAAATGGTGTTCATGCAAAATCTCATGACGCTGCAAGCAGGATTCGAACCTACGCGGGGAAACCCCATTGGATTTCAAGTCCAACGCCTTAACCACTCGGCCATCGCAGCTGCGTGAGTATGATGTCACAGTTGTCGTATACGAGCCATGCACTACTCACGTCAGGCCGAGACATAAAAAATAAAGTAACAGAAGGACGGGACACGTACCAGCAGTGCCCTGTTGTCCTCACTTATTTGGCATGCTTTCATACAATTAATAAAAATAGCAATACGCATCACTCAAAGTGAGTGACAGGGCACCGATGAGCGGTAATCAATCACTGCACATTTCTATCCTCGTTTCCCTATATTACGGCGGTGGCAACGGGCCCTTAAGTGTACTCAGAAAGAGTCCAAAAGCTTAAACAAGACACGCTTCATAAAAAAAAGTACTCTTTTCATGACTTGTCTAGATCAGGCAGGACAGGTCCAGACTACGAACCCTTCCGAGCCACCTGCTCTCTAAAACACTTCCTGGGTGTGGAAATTGTCTCGATGTTTACATCTAGTTTGAGTTTTTGCCATTTAACTCTGTGACTTGATGAGGATTGCGTAACGAGAAGTGAACATTTCCTTAACTAAACCAAATGGTGTTCATGCAAAATCTCATGACGCTACAAGCAGGATTCGAACCTACACGGGGAAACCCCATTGGATTTCAAGTCCAACGCCTTAACCACTCGGCCATCGCAGCTGCGTGAGTATGATGTCACTGTTGTTGTATACGAGCCATGCGCTACTCATGTCAGGTCGAGACCTAAAAAATAAAGTAACGGAAGGACGGGGCACATACCAGCAGTGCCCTGTTGTCCTCACTTATTTCGCATACTTTCATACAATTAATAAAAATAGCAATATGCATCACTCAAAATGAGTGACAGGGCACAGATGAGCGGTAATCAACCACTGCACATTTCTACCCTCGTTTCCATATATTACGGCGGTGGCAACGGGCCCTTAAGTGTACTCAGAAAGAGTCCAAAAGCCTAAACAAGACACGCTTCATAAAAAAAATTACTCATTTCGTAACTTGTCTAGATCAGGCAGGATAGGTCCAGACTACAAACCCTTCCGAGCCACCTGCTCTCTAAAACACTTCCTAGGTGTGGAAATTGTTTCAATGTTTACATCTAGTTTGAGTTTTTGCCATTTAACTCTGTGACTTGATGAGGATTGCGTAACGAGAAGTGAACATTTCCTTAACTAAACCAAATGGTGTTCATGCAAAACCACACTACGCTGCAAGCAGGATTCGAACCTGCGCAGGGAAACCCCATTGGATTTCGAGTCCAACGCCTTAACCACTCGGCCATCGCAGCTGCATGAGTATGATGTCACTGTTGTCGTATACGAGCCATGCTCTGCTCATGTCAGGCGGAGACCAAAAAAATAAAGTAACGGAAGGACGGGGCACGTACCAGCAGTGCCCTGTTGCCCTCACTTATTTTGCATGCTTTCATACAATTAATAAAAATAGCAACATGCATCACTCAAAGTGAGTGAAAGGGCACAGATGAGTGGTAATCAATCACTGCATGTTTCTACCCACTTTTCCCTATATTACGGCGGTGGTAACAGGCCCTTAAGTGTACTAAGAAAGAGTCCAAAAGCCTAAACAAGACATGCATCATAAAAAAAAAGTACTCTTTTCATGACTTGTCTAGATCAGGCAGGACAGGTCCAGACTACAAACCCTTCTGAGCCACCAGCTCTCTAAAACACTTCCTGGGTGTGGAAATTGTCTCAATGTTTACATCTAGTTTGAGTTTTTTCCATTTAACTCTGTAACTTGATGAGGATTGCGAACAAGAAGTGAACATTTCCTTAACTAAACCAAATGGTGTTCATGCAAAATCACACTACGCTGCAAGCAGGATTCGAACCTGCGCAGGGAAACCCCATTGGATTTCGAGTCCAACGCCTTAACCACTCGGCCATCGCAGCTGCATGAGTATGATGTCACTGTTGTCGTATACGAGCCATACTCTGCTCATGTCAGGCCGAGACCAAAAAATAAAGTAACAGAAGGACGGGGCACGTACCAGCAGTGCCCTGTTGTCCTCACTTATTTTGCATACTTTCATACAATTAATAAAAATAGCAACATGCATCACTCAAAGTGAGTGAAAAGGCACAGATGAGTGGTAATCAATCATTGCGCATTTCTACCCTCTTTTCCCTATATTACGGCGGTGGTAACGGGCCCTTAAGTGTACTAAGAAAGAGTCCAAAAGCCTAAACAAGACACGCTTCATAAAAAAATAATTACTCTTTTCATGACTTGTCTAGATCATGCAGGACAGGTCCAGACTACGAACCCTTCCGAGGCACCTGCTCTCTAAAACACTTCCTGGGTGTGGAAATTGTCTCAATGTTTACATCTAGTTTGAGTTTTTGCCGTTTAACTCTGTGACTTGATGAGGATTGCGTAATGAGAAGTGAACATTAACTTAACTTAACCAAATAGTGTTCATGCAAAATCTCATGCCGCTGCAAGCAGGTTTCGAACCTACGTGGGGAAAACCCATTGGATTTCAAGTCCAACGCCTTAACCACTCGGCCATCGCAGCTGCGTGAGTATGATGTCACTGTTGTCGTACACGAGCCCTGCGCTACTTGTGAGAAGTTGGCCTGATATGTAGTGTTTCCAATTCTGGAACCACTGGGTATCAGTCCAAACAAACCCCAAAGATGTCAGGTTGTAAGTCAACCTTGTAGACAAGCTATCCTAATGGTAGCATGGACTAAGCAGCCTTAAAGGCTTAACTTAAGAGGTCGTGTTAAGCGAGCTGTTTTACCACATACAATCCTGTAATCAAATGAAAGGACACCACACAAGTATATATTGTAAAAATATATGTATTTATTTCTAAATTACTCCCCAGTACTCTTTATGAGGAAAGGGGCACAAGCGTTAAATCAAAAGCACTGTTAAACATATAAAGTTGGCACAATTATGGCTGAGGGCGGGGGGCCACTCAGACCATATACTAAAAAAATGGTATAAGTAACACTTATCGAACAATGGTTAGGCCTAGGGCCTAGAGATTCGCTGGGAGCAGTCAGGACAAGCAATGAAGAAGTCGGGAGTAGCCCACAGGATACGGGTGCAGCACGGAAAGTGCGGCGCGCACCAATGTAAAGTCAATGGTGCGTAAAAGTTAGTTAAAGTGAATTAAATGATACTTCCGCTGAACCTAGGAACACAAAACTTCAGACACAGACCCTAGAGGTGTGTGCCAGTGTAAGGACACCGGCGTTGCAAAGTTACCTCACCCACAGGCCGTGGGTGCACAGGGTCGAAGTGGCGTCGGGTTCTGTCACGCAGGTTCTTGGTGCTTGGAGCTGTTGCAGCTGCAGGCGCTGTGAAGCAGAAGTGTCCGGTGCGATCCAAGGGTGGATCGAAGTAGAAAAGTACCTGAAAGCAGAGGGGACAGAGTCTGGGTCACTCAGCAGTGACCAGGGTGGAACCAGGACGGAACCAGGCAATGTCGGGCGCAATCAGGCGGTTGTCGATAGGCTTCTCTCCGCTGTCACGTGGGCTCTGGGGCATCTGCGACGTCCAGGAGCAGGTCACGATCTGTCCCACGTAGGCTCTCGCCGTCAGCACCGTCGGCTTGAAGATTGTAGCAAACAGCACTTGGCAAAAGCAATCCACGCGGAACCGGGAGATTGCTTATCACTCGAACCAGGAGGGTCAGAGTGGGTGCTCCTTTTCACAGGAGCTGGTGCAGATCTGGAGCAACCAGAAAAGCAAGTCGGATTTCAAGTTTCGTCGGCACAGGGGCCACAAGCCAGCTGGCAAGTGACCGGGCCAACGCGTCGAGCACACACAGGCAGAAGGGCCCCACGCAGCACTCGTCGAGTGTGGAGGGGTGAGCTTTGGTGCAAGTGGAGCTCGGGGCTGGGGCTTCTCAAACCCCGGTGTACAGCTTCGAGGGTCACTCGTGGGCTGCACGGTCAGCGTCTCGTGGCCTTTTCAAGATGGCGTGCCCCACGCTTCCGGTCGCCTCCACGGGTCTCAGCTCTGCAGGGACTGTGGATCGGGCAGGTAGAAGGCAGGCAAGCTTGATCTCGTCGATCTCTGTCGCTCGAGTTCCGGCGGGAACTGCAACAAAGCAAGGGTCGAGGGCTGGATGGTGCCTGTTTGCACAGGGTGGTCACTCCTTGACCACAAGGGAGATTCTTCAGTCTTCTCACGTCGTGTAGAAAGTCGAAGGGTCCAGATTTCGTTTCTTATGTTTCTTCAGGATGATCTGAAGTCCGTTGGGACTGCTCCCCCTCTTATTCGAATCTAGGGGGTTGGACATCCTGCTAGGTCCCCTCCTATGGGTGGGACCCAGGAAGGGGGTGGTTACACCCCTCTCCTTTGATCCTGGCCGCGCTGGGACAGGGGCTGGGAGGCCCCAGAACCGGTTTGGCCGGATCCTGCAAGGGGCAGCCTTGTGCTCCCCAGGCAGTGTCTGGTTTCTTTGAAACCTCCCTACTCCAATCCACTATCTCCTGTCTGGGGTGGTTTGACACCGCCCTGTGACAGGAAACTCTTTGTCCAGGCCTCCTCTGCCGGGTTTCGGTCAGCAGCAGGAGGCCAGACCCGTGTCTGTGGCAGGGGCATCCATTTTGTGGATCTGAGGCTCATTTTAAATCAACCGCGTTTCAGTAAAGTAACATGTCTTCTCCCTCTAGAAGGGTGGAATGCTACCCCCGTCGCCAGAACTGGCGAGGGGGTAGTATTCCAATTCGTATGACACCTTACACGACATGTTTTGATAAAGCCAAACCAAAGTTGCTATATAACCGCGAGGATTATAAGGCGCTTAAGAGTATATGGTATGGCGTTATCCCGGATCAGCTTAGGGAGTTGTTCCCGACAGCTGCAGACAGGCTCAGCTCATGCCAGAGCTCCATCTCACATAAAACCACGCACTCTGCCTCCAGGATTGATGAGGCCTTCCATAGGAGTGGCTCACAGGTTATATATGTGTCCAGATATAGGGTTAGATATAGGTATACTATATCTAAGCAAGGGGTGATTACACCCACTTGCCCCAGCTGAGTGATCAGCCAGTTGTGTCAATTTAAGAACCAGCCAGGGGTGGCAAAAGCTATGCTTCAGCCCCTGGTAGGCCTTGGTGGCACCTATGCCCTGAGCACCTATAGTGCATGGTACAGGGGCTGACAAGGAGTCCATTTCCAATTGTGGTATGTACCTATAGTACATGTATTATAAATTTAGAGAGAGAACAGCAGGCTGGGGGTCTGATTAGCAGGCCCACAGCCTCAGTAAGTCGAAAACCAGTGAAGCAAAAAGCAAAAATTGGGGTGACCATAGGATAGCAGACCCTACTCTCCTACATAACCCCCCCCCAAACGCAGGGACATTAAACTTAACCTTGACCAGATAAGTCTTCATGTTCTAAGTGGAAGTACCTGGAGAGACCATCTGCATTACCATGGTCAGTCCCTGGGCGGTGCTCCACTGTAAAGTCCATCCCCTGTAGGGAAATGGACCACCTGAGCAGTTTGGGATTTTCACCCTTCATCTGATTTAGCCACAAGAGGGGCTTATGGTCTGTCTGAATTAGGAAGTGAGTACCAAACAAGTATGGCCTCAACTTCTTCAGGGCCCAAACCACAGCAAAGGCCTCCCTCTCAATAGCTGACCAACGTTTCTCCCTGGGGGTCAGCCTTCTGCTAATAAAAGCAATGGGCTGGTCTTGACCATCTTGATTAAGTTGTGAAAGCACAGCTCCCACCCCCAACTCAGAAGCATCTGTCTGTACAATGAACTGTTTGGAGTAGTCAGGACTCTTCAGGATAGGTGCAGAGCACATGGCCTTCTTCAGGTCATCAAATGCCTTTTGACAGCTAACTGTCCACTGAACCTTTTTGGGCATCTTCTTGGATGTCAAGTCATTCAATGGTGTCACAATGGACCCATAGTTCTTTACAAATTTTCTGTAATACCCAGTCAGGCCCAAGAAGGCTCTGACTTGTGTCTGGGTAGTTGGAGGAGCCCAGTCCTTTATGGTCTGGATCTTGCTCTCCAGTGGTTGAACTTGACCCCCACCTACTAGGTGGCCCAAGTACACAACCTTGCTCTGCCCTATCTGGCACTTAGTAGCCTTGATAGTCAGGCCTGCCTTTTGCAGGGCCTCCAGAACCTTCTTCAGGTGGATCAGGTGATCCTCCCAGGTGGAGCTAAAGACAGCAATATCATCTAGATATGCTGCACAAAAGTCATCCAACCCAGCAAGGACTTGGTTCACCAACCTTTGGAAAGTGGCAGGTGCATTCTTCAAGCCAAAGGGCATTACCACAAATTGATAATGTCCACTAGGGGTCGAAAATGCTGTTTTGGCTTTTGACTCCTCAGCTAGTCTGATTTGCCAGTAGCCAGCTGTCAAATCAAATGTGCTCAGAAACTTGGCAGAAGCCAACTTATCAATGAGCTCATCTGCTCTTGGAATGGGATGAGCATCTGTCCTAGTGACAGCATTGAGACCTCTGTAGTCCACACAAAACCTCATTTCTCTCTTCCCATCTTTGGTATGAGGTTTTGGCACAAGGACCACTGGGCTAGCCCATGGGCTCTCTGATGGCTCAATCACTCCAAGCTCCAACATCTTTTGCACCTCAGCCTTTATACAATCCCTGACATGGTCAGGTTGCCTGTAGATCTTATTCTTCACAGGCAGATTGTCACCAGTGTCCACCTCATGGGTGCACCAGTTAGTCTGACTGGGTGTGAGTGAAAACAATTGTCTGTGGGCCTGCAACACCTGTCTGCAGTCCACCTGTTGCTGCTCAGTGAGGCTGCCTGCCAAGGCTACTCCATCAACTGAACCATCATCAGGGTTCTGGGAAAGCAGGTCTGGGAGAGGGTCACTCTCTTCCTCCTGTTCCCCATCTGTGGCCATGAGGAGACTCATGTCCTCCCTGTCAACAAATGCTTTCAATCTGTTCACATGGAGCACCCTGTGGGGGCTCCTAGGGGTACCAAAGTCAACCAAGTAGGTGACTTCTCCCTTCTTTTCAATGATAGGGTAGGGTCCAGTCCATTTGTCCTGGAGAGCTGCTGGCCCCACTGGGTCCAACACCCACGCCTTCTGTCCTGGCTGGAACTCAACCATAACAGCCTTTTGGTCATGCCAGGCTTTCTGTAATTCCTGACTTGCCTCAAGGTTTTTGGATGCTCTCTCCATGTATTCAGCCATCCTGGAGCGGAGACCAAGTACATAGTCCACAATGTCTAGTTTAGGCTTTTTGAGAGGTAACTCCCATCCTTCCTTCACCAAACTCAATGGACCTCTTACAGGGTGGCCAAACAAAAGTTCAAAAGGGCTGTAGCCAACCCCCTTCTGTGGGACCTCTCTGTAAGCAAAGAGCAAGCAGGGTAAAAGGATGTCCCATTTCCGCCTAAGCTTCTCTGGTAAACCTTTTATCATTCCCTTTAGGGTCTTGTTGAACCTTTCCACAAGCCCATTGCACTGTGGATGGTAGGGTGTGGTAAACTTATAGTTTACTCCACACTCTTTCCACATTGCTTTTAAGTATCCAGACATAAAGTTAGTACCTCTGTCTGAAAGAACCTCCTTTGGAAAGCCCACTCTTGAGAAAACTGCAATGAGGGCTTTTGCCACCACAGGAGCTGTGGTGGTCCTCAGGGGAATTGCCTCTGGGTACCTGGTGGCATGATCCACTACCACCAGTATAAATCTGTGCCCAGATGCTGTTTGAGGATCCATGGGACCCACAATGTCTATTCCAACTCTTTCAAAGGGTACCCCCACCACAGGTAGTGGTATCAGGGGGGCCTTTGTTGTGCCACCTGACTTGCCACTGGCTTGGCAAGTGACACAGGAGCGACAAAACTCCTTGACATTTTCTGACATGTGAGGCCAGTGAAAGTGTGGAACAAGCCTGTCCCAAGTCTTATTCTGGCCTAAGTGTCCTGCAAGGGGAATATCATGGGCCAAGGTAAGAAGGAAGCCCCTAAACTTCAAAGGTATAACCAACCTCCTGGTGGTGCCAGGCTTGGGGTCTCTAGCCTCTGAATAAAGGAGCCCTTCATCCCAATACACCTTATGGGTACCTTGAGCATTCCCTGCAGCCTCAGCAGCAGCTTGCTGTCTGAGGGGTTCAAGTGAAGGGCAATCTAATTGGGCCTGCCCCAGGTCTGCCCTTGAGGGTCCCCCTGTCCCCAGAAACTCAACCTGTTCAGGTTCAAGCTCATCTGAGACAGTCTCCTCTTGGACTGCAGAATCAGTTTCCTGTGAAACTTGATCCTCAACCTGGGGCAAGTGGGAAGGCACAGCCTTAACCCTCTTGCTCCTTCTCTTGGGTTGTGGTTGGTCTATTGTTTCAAGATCCACCACTGGTTCAGGAAGGCACTTCTTAGCCTGAGACCTTGTCACTGCAAGGACATGAGCTGAAATCCCTAGCATTTCTGCATGAGTCCTGTACTCCACTTCTGACCAAACTGAGCTTTCAAGATCATTGCCTAACAGACAGTCTACTGGGAGGTCTGCACTCACAACAACTTTCTTTAGGCCATCTACCCCTCCCCAGGAGAAGTTCACAACAGCCACACTATGGGAAGTAGTGGAGTTGCTTGCATTGGTCACTAGGTAACTTTCACCTAGTACAATCTGTCCAGGGTCCACAAAGCCAGGTGTCACCATTGTGACACTGGCACAAGTGTCCCTGTAGGCCTGAGCCAGTTTCTCATTAATTAAGGGAGTCTGCCTATATTTGCCCAGGTTACTGGGGCTTACTGCAGTGGGCAAGGATAAGTCCACATCATATAGGAGAACTGCCTGTGTGGGGATTCTGACTAGGCCAGATTCCACCTCAGTACCCAGGGTCAACCCTACTAAACCCTTTGGCTGTGTACCACCACTGCTGACTGTACTAGGGGGTGCAGTTGCTTTAGGAGCTGCAGTGGTGGGGACTGGATTTTTCTTAGTGCATTCACTGCCCCAGTGTGAAACTGATTTGCAGGTATTACACCAAGGTTTCTTTGGGCCATCATTCTTCTTTTTCTTGTTTCCATTTTGGGAACCCCCCTCCTTATTGCTAGTTTGGGGGCCTGAAGACTTCTGGTCCTTTTCTTTATCTTTCTGATTCCCACCCTTCTGGTCTGTTTTCTTCTGGTCACCTTGGTTCTGGTTTTTCTGCTTAATCCTTGTTCTGACCCATTTGTCTGCCTTCTTTCCCAATTCTTGGGGAGAGGTCAAATCAGAGTCAACAAGGTATTGATGCAACAGCTGGTTCTGACAGTTATTAAGGATCTGTTCTCTCATCATAAGATTGTACAATCCTGTATAGTCTGAAACTTTACTTCCCTGCAGCCAACCCTCCAGAGCCTTAGTGGCACAATCTACAAAATCAGTCCAGTCCTGAGTCTGTGCTTTTTGGGTGTCTCTGAACAACAACCTGTATTGCTCAGTGGTTAGGCCAAACCCTTCAATAAGAGCACTCTTCAGAACAGAGTAGTTTTTGGCATCCTCAGGTCTAACAGTGAGGAGCCTGTCCCTCCCTTTCTCAGAAAAGGAGTACCATAAAATTGCTGCCCACTGATCCTCAGGGACCTGCTGTACCATGCAGGCCCTCTCAAGAGCAGTCATCCATTTGTGGATATCATCCCCTTCCTTGTAGGGGGGCACAATTTTTGTCAGGTTTCTATTGTCATAGGCCCTGTCTTTTTCTTTAGGAACTTTGCTGCCACCAGTGGCATCTAAGCCACACAATGTTCTCTCTCTTGCTAAAGCAAGTTTAGCTTGAGCCAAGGCTACCTCTTCCCTTTCTATTTGGAGTTGGACAGCCCTCATCCTGGCCCTATGCTCTTTTCTCTGGGAGGAAGTCATTCCTCTTTGAGATTCTCTTGAGGCACTAGAAAGGTGAGAGTCCCCTGATAGAGATCTCTCCCTCCTATTACCTGGGAGAATTTGGTTATGAGATCTGGGGTGGTGCTGGCCCCCCCCATTCCCATGTAGGTCCAAGTTGGCCTGGTTAAGGCTGGCAACCTGTACCTGGTTTCCCCTCTGATCCTGATCTTCAGGCTCTTCTAAGTCAGAGCCTTCCTCTTCCTCTTCCTCCTCCACTATATCATCATCTGGAAGATCCTCATTCTCAGGGGAGTTTATCCCTTCACCTGCACCTAAGGGAGCCTGACTCACCTTATCTAGATCATCCTTTTCTAGGAGAGCTATTAGGGAAGGAATGGTAGGGCCTCTGCCCTTTTTTAGCCCCCTGGCTGTGCACAAGGCACTCAGGTCTTTGTGGCTAAGGTTGTCATATCTGGATGTTGTCCCTATAGGATCAACTTCTACAGGAGCAGAGCCTGAGGCTCTATCTGCATCAGACATGACTGCTAGTGAGGTGTAAGTGGTGCACTTACCTACACTAAGTGGTTTCCTACTGTACCTTGCTAGTGAGTTGTAGTCAGGGTGTGCTAATCCCTTTAATCTACAACTACTAAGTTCAGTAGAACTTAATATGCTAAGCTTTTGATTTATATGTACCTAGAGGTACTTGATGTGATCTTTCAATTTGATAAAGATTGTAATGGTAAAACAAACAGCAAGCTCAAATCCGCACCGCTGCACACCAATGTGAGAAGTTGGCCTGATATGTAGTGTTTCCAATTCTGGAACCACTGGGTATCAGTCCAAACAAACCCCAAAGATGTCAGGTTGTAAGTCAACCTTGTAGACAAGCTATCCTAATGGTAGCATGGACTAAGCAGCCTTAAAGGCTTAACTTAAGAGGTCGTGTTAAGCGAGCTGTTTTACCACATACAATCCTGTAATCAAATGAAAGGACACCACACAAGTATATATTGTAAAAATATATGTATTTATTTCTAAATTACTCCCCAGTACTCTTTATGAGGAAAGGGGCACAAGCGTTAAATCAAAAGCACTGTTAAACATATAAAGTTGGCACAATTATGGCTGAGGGCGGGGGGCCACTCAGACCATATACTAAAAAAATGGTATAAGTAACACTTATCGAACAATGGTTAGGCCTAGGGCCTAGAGATTCGCTGGGAGCAGTCAGGACAAGCAATGAAGAAGTCGGGAGTAGCCCACAGGATACGGGTGCAGCACGGAAAGTGCGGCGCGCACCAATGTAAAGTCAATGGTGCGTAAAAGTTAGTTAAAGTGAATTAAATGATACTTCCGCTGAACCTAGGAACACAAAACTTCAGACACAGACCCTAGAGGTGTGTGCCAGTGTAAGGACACCGGCGTTGCAAAGTTACCTCACCCACAGGCCGTGGGTGCACAGGGTCGAAGTGGCGTCGGGTTCTGTCACGCAGGTTCTTGGTGCTTGGAGCTGTTGCAGCTGCAGGCGCTGTGAAGCAGAAGTGTCCGGTGCGATCCAAGGGTGGATCGAAGTAGAAAAGTACCTGAAAGCAGAGGGGACAGAGTCTGGGTCACTCAGCAGTGACCAGGGTGGAACCAGGACGGAACCAGGCAATGTCGGGCGCAATCAGGCGGTTGTCGATAGGCTTCTCTCCGCTGTCACGTGGGCTCTGGGGCATCTGCGACGTCCAGGAGCAGGTCACGATCTGTCCCACGTAGGCTCTCGCCGTCAGCACCGTCGGCTTGAAGATTGTAGCAAACAGCACTTGGCAAAAGCAATCCACGCGGAACCGGGAGATTGCTTATCACTCGAACCAGGAGGGTCAGAGTGGGTGCTCCTTTTCACAGGAGCTGGTGCAGATCTGGAGCAACCAGAAAAGCAAGTCGGATTTCAAGTTTCGTCGGCACAGGGGCCACAAGCCAGCTGGCAAGTGACCGGGCCAACGCGTCGAGCACACACAGGCAGAAGGGCCCCACGCAGCACTCGTCGAGTGTGGAGGGGTGAGCTTTGGTGCAAGTGGAGCTCGGGGCTGGGGCTTCTCAAACCCCGGTGTACAGCTTCGAGGGTCACTCGTGGGCTGCACGGTCAGCGTCTCGTGGCCTTTTCAAGATGGCGTGCCCCACGCTTCCGGTCGCCTCCACGGGTCTCAGCTCTGCAGGGACTGTGGATCGGGCAGGTAGAAGGCAGGCAAGCTTGATCTCGTCGATCTCTGTCGCTCGAGTTCCGGCGGGAACTGCAACAAAGCAAGGGTCGAGGGCTGGATGGTGCCTGTTTGCACAGGGTGGTCACTCCTTGACCACAAGGGAGATTCTTCAGTCTTCTCACGTCGTGTAGAAAGTCGAAGGGTCCAGATTTCGTTTCTTATGTTTCTTCAGGATGATCTGAAGTCCGTTGGGACTGCTCCCCCTCTTATTCGAATCTAGGGGGTTGGACATCCTGCTAGGTCCCCTCCTATGGGTGGGACCCAGGAAGGGGGTGGTTACACCCCTCTCCTTTGATCCTGGCCGCGCTGGGACAGGGGCTGGGAGGCCCCAGAACCGGTTTGGCCGGATCCTGCAAGGGGCAGCCTTGTGCTCCCCAGGCAGTGTCTGGTTTCTTTGAAACCTCCCTACTCCAATCCACTATCTCCTGTCTGGGGTGGTTTGACACCGCCCTGTGACAGGAAACTCTTTGTCCAGGCCTCCTCTGCCGGGTTTCGGTCAGCAGCAGGAGGCCAGACCCGTGTCTGTGGCAGGGGCATCCATTTTGTGGATCTGAGGCTCATTTTAAATCAACCGCGTTTCAGTAAAGTAACATGTCTTCTCCCTCTAGAAGGGTGGAATGCTACCCCCGTCGCCAGAACTGGCGAGGGGGTAGTATTCCAATTCGTATGACACCTTACACGACATGTTTTGATAAAGCCAAACCAAAGTTGCTATATAACCGCGAGGATTATAAGGCGCTTAAGAGTATATGGTATGGCGTTATCCCGGATCAGCTTAGGGAGTTGTTCCCGACAGCTGCAGACAGGCTCAGCTCATGCCAGAGCTCCATCTCACATAAAACCACGCACTCTGCCTCCAGGATTGATGAGGCCTTCCATAGGAGTGGCTCACAGGTTATATATGTGTCCAGATATAGGGTTAGATATAGGTATACTATATCTAAGCAAGGGGTGATTACACCCACTTGCCCCAGCTGAGTGATCAGCCAGTTGTGTCAATTTAAGAACCAGCCAGGGGTGGCAAAAGCTATGCTTCAGCCCCTGGTAGGCCTTGGTGGCACCTATGCCCTGAGCACCTATAGTGCATGGTACAGGGGCTGACAAGGAGTCCATTTCCAATTGTGGTATGTACCTATAGTACATGTATTATAAATTTAGAGAGAGAACAGCAGGCTGGGGGTCTGATTAGCAGGCCCACAGCCTCAGTAAGTCGAAAACCAGTGAAGCAAAAAGCAAAAATTGGGGTGACCATAGGATAGCAGACCCTACTCTCCTACATATACGAGCCATGCTCTGCTCATGTCAGGCGGAGACCAAAAAAATAAAGTAACGGAAGGACGGGGCACGTACCAGCAGTGCCCTGTTGTCCTCACTTATTTTGCATGCTTTCATACAATTAATAAAAATAGCAATACGCATCACTCAAAGTGAGTGACAGGGCACCGATGAGCG